>NW_010146607.1:5578-28324 GCF_000699245.1 Pterocles gutturalis
CCTCTGGGCGGGCGGGCGCGACGGGAGCTGTGGCAGGGCGAGCGCGGAGGCGGCAGGGCGGTGCACTGTGTCCTATCACCAGGCGGGAAAAGCCTTTAGTATGAGCAGCAGAGTGGCGCAGCGGAAGCGTGCTGGGCCCATAACCCAGAGGTCGATGGATCGAAACCATCCTCTGCTAGCTGGATTCTACTTTACTCTTGGCGGAGAGCACTGCGTTCGGCGCGGTGTGTCTGTACAGTCTCCACGTCGGTGCTGTGTCACGGGGCGCGGCAACCGGCGTTTCTGCTCTGTTTTTTGTGGGTGTGGGTTTGGTTGGTGGTGTGAGCACACTTGCTTTTCCGAAACCATTCTGACAACGTGCAGTGGGTGCAAGTGAAGCGAGGACAGAATACACCACAGTATGATGCCTGCAGTCTCTTCTTTAAGCCCGGTTTGATGATTTCAGAGGATCACAGGATGGTTTGAGTTGGAAGGGGCCTTCAAAGGCCATCTGGTCCCACCCTTCTGCCATGAGCAGGGACATCTTCACCTAGGTCAGGCTGCTCAGAGCCCTGTCCAACCTGACCTTGAATGTTTCCAGGGATGGGGCATCTACCACCTCTCTGGGCAACCTGGGCCACTGCCTCACCACCCCCAGCATAAAAAATTTCTTCTTAATATCTAATCTAAGTCTACTGTCTTTCAGTTTAAAACCATTACCTCTTTTCCTGTCGCAACAGGCCCTGCTAAAAAGCCTGTCCCTATCTTTCTTTCAAGCCCCATTTAAGTACTGAAAGGCCACAATAAGGTCTGCCTGGAGCCTTCTCTTCTCCGGACTGAATAACCCCAACCCTCTTACCCTGTCCTCATAGCACAGGTGTTCCATCCCTCTGATATCTTTGTGGCTCTCCTCTGGGCCTGCTCCAACAGGTCCATGTCTTTAATTACAAATAAAAAGCTTATTGGGTGCATTTGTGGATTTTCTGTGTCTTGACTGTTTAAGTGAAACATTCTGGTACCTATCCCCTGGTAATTAATACCAAGAGAGGAAGGAACCTCGCAAACTAAAACAATAGTTGTGATCATGGTCCCTGCTTCTTCTCAGATATGGCAAGCAAAGACTCAGGCCAAAATGCATGAAAGCAAAACGAGTATACAAATGTGAAGTAAAAGTCAGTGCACACGGTATTGAAAGTCAATATTCAAGCTTTAAATGGCATTATCTGAGAAATGGCTTAGTGATCTTGTTTAATGCTAAGGTGCTTCTAAGTGTGCATGATTTTCAGTGCTGAAAATGTTGTGACAAGTGAACAGGGGAATTCTTACATATAATTAATACATGCTGAATACCTGGATGAGAAACAAAGCAAATATTGTATCTTTGAACTTGCAGAAAGAATATTGTTTTTCCTTTTAAACTTCCCTCAATAGGAGTGGTTCAAAGTTCGTAGATATGTGGTTCCATGGTGTAATGGTTAGCACTCTGGACTCTGAATCCAGCGATCCGAGTTCAAATCTCGGTGGAACCTAAATATTTTACCCCTCGGCAAATTTCTTTACTGTCACTTAGAGTTTTGCCCCTCGGCAAATTTCTTTACTGTCACTTAACGTGGAAAATCACTTTAAGGGAAACTCAGTGTGTTTAATGGGCTTTTGGAGCACCATAAACTACTGAGGTGCTGTGCTGCCTGAAAAACGTATTCAAACTTAAAAAAGTGAAAGAGAAGCTATAGAAGTGTCCTGGTGATTTTTTTTTTCTGTATTTATTACTTATTGCAGTTAGGTTAGTACATTTGACACTAACTATATTCACAATTTCAGACGTGCCATAGTATACTGATAAATAAGTAATTCTTTTTGTTTCCCCCCTTAACAACCCGTGTGAAAAGACAATTCGAAAGTATGCATTAGAAAAGCACGAGGCAGCCTGCTCGAGTGCATGCGTGAGGATTCCAGTTTTGTATCTGAAAGATGTTCTCCTACTGCTCCTGTTTGCTTTCTGGCGCTACATCTTTGCGATCATTATACCACAAAGACAACGAATATTGCAGAAAGGCAGGAAAGAAGGGAGAATATTTAAATTGCATTAAATTCCTGGGCAGTCGTTTAAAATGCAGAAGCGACAGTAGGGATTTTTACAGTGGATTTCTTTGCTATAGATTTATTCTCCGGCGTCGCGGCGCCGAGTGCCACCGCCTGGTTCTATGGTGTAATGGTTAGCACTCTGGACTTTGAATCCAGCGATCCGAGTTCAAATCTCGGTAGAACCTAGAATATCAGCGTCGCTTTTTTTCCCTTGTCCCCGGCGGCCTCTGGCGGAACGTGTCGCGACTTGCGGAGCGCCGGCACCGCTGCAGGCCGCCGCTCCCGGCAGGGCTGGCATGACCCAGCTTTACACGGATCTAAGGATCCTCTCACTGCAACATCCCAGCGGGGCACAGACCAAACGGGGGGTAAAACCCGAGGAGCTGAAGGCCAAAGGGTTTTCTTTTTACCTGAACTGTATCACACTATTCCTCATCTTCTTAAATGGGATGAACAAATAGCCATACATTTGACAAAAAGATCAAATAAGACTTTAATTTTTTAATAGTTCTTACTACAATTTAATTAGGTCTTTTGTTATATTTTACAGTTGTTTCATATGTATTTTAAGTCTTTCGAGTAAAAAAAAGTCATTCAGACTGAGGAAAATCAAGGAAAAAAAAAGTCATTCAGACTGAGGAAAATCTGATTCTCAGTATCAAAATGTGCAGAATTTGGACATCACTTTTCAGGTGCATTCACTTGGAAGACAGGGACAGAAATGTCACTGCTTCACAGTGGGTATAATGTTACAGATTGAATGCTGTACAATTTAAATGGGTATTGCCTCTGCTTTACTGACACAAATCCTTATTTATTTTTCATTTCAAGAGTAGCTAAGGACATCTTAACGTCTTGGCTCCCCTCCTCAAAACTTGTCCTTCCTAGTTCTTTGTTTACACAGCAACAGGAACATCTCAGCTCCTCCTTCTTTTCCTCTGGCCAGGTGCTCCTTGCCATCTCTTGAAAACAATGCAGACCACCTTCAGGTCCAGTTATTATTTTGTGGAAATCAGGGCCCTAACTGTTCAAGGGGATTTATTTACATTTGCTAAATTTCTTAAAGAAACTTTTGCACAACATATTGATGAAAAAATATCTCCCTCTTCTAGGTCAGGGCTAATTTTTATCCTTTCCCTAAGTATCAGGCTACACACAAACAACTTTATCTTTACTGTTTCTTGTACACCAGTGTGTTAAATAACTGTATATAGTAAACTTCAGCGTAGTCAACCCCCACAGATTGGCTTCATCCAGCAACATCAGTCTTCCCAAAGAAGAGAGCTTTACAGCCACTAGATGCTTCTCTGCCTTGAAACAATTCAATATACTAGTTTATAGAGAACAAATTACTACTTCCTGCTGCTATCCAGCAACTTCCTCCTTCCATTTATCACAGTTTGAAGTGTAACTGCAATCCAGAACACTCATCACTAGCTGATACGGTATTACTGTTACAGACTTACTAAGTATTCACGCTGAATTCACCAGACAAGCACATACATCAAAACAAAGTGTACTTCAAGAGTTAAGCTTTTATATGGAATGAGACAGAATCGGTACGTAATTCAGTATCAAGATTTATTTAGGACAATTCATGGTCATGCTCCATCTGAATACAAAGCACCAAAATTTAGGTAACTGAACATCATCCAAATACATTGAGACTGCTGCATACAGATCTATCTGTTATCCCGAGTGACAGCATAGCCCACGTCTGCCCATGTTCATTAACTATACTGGACAAACACCAGGTGCTGTGGCTGAGGCAAACTTACTGAAGAAGGCACAGCAAAGGTACTGCACAATGCGCGTCCCTCGTAGCAGTCTCAGAATAAAGTATTCTAACCCAAGGTATCAAGCACTTGATATGCTCAAGTCAATAATACCCCAAGTCAACTTCAAATTAATTTAGCATTTCCAGTTTTTTCCCCCGCAATCCCTCCAATTTAGTATTTTCTAAAAATCATCTAGAGACAAGATTGTCTCAGCAGAACATTCAGCTAAGAAGTAAAGCACTATGGCTATGACCACACCAGGAACTTTTCCTATTGCTGACAAGGCAGTAGCAATGAAAATCATTAGTTGCCAAAATAAATAATGCTGTAGTTTCAGAAAGCATGGCTAGAAACACATATTATTGTCAACAATGCACATTTCCCAACTGCAGATTTAAAAGCCAGAATCAAATCAAATAGGCAAGTATTTCACTATATATGAAGTTGCAACAGGGTTTTCTGATATATGTTAAAATTGGAGTGAAAGAAGGTGGAGGGGGAAAGACTCACACTTAAGGGGAAAAAACTTTTTTTTAAACTGGCACTTTAAAGAAAAGGGCTTTAAAATATTAAAATCAGTTTTACTCCAAAAAGTCTTATAAAACAAAAGCTGACAAAAAAAAAAAGTATCAGTCACTGTAAGTCACTAGTTATAATACATACATTCCACCTAGCCACTAAACACTGCCCAGATGGATGCCTTACTTGTCTTTAAAAATAATACCTTAACAGACAATCTACTAGATTTTTACATTGCTACCCTCTCAATAGGTTAAAAACACTTGAGTAGATGGAAGTAGCTGGCTTCAAATGAAAAAGTTTTATTTTCTGCACTGAGCCACCCATTTCCCTCGTAGTGGGGCACAGCACACTATCCTGTAGACGGTAGACTGTATACTGTAGATCTATTCCACCTACTGGTCCGTTCCAAGGGTGTCCCACCAGTATGGGAAGGGAGGCTCTCCAGTGCAACAGGCAAGCATAACGGCAAAAGAGAACATGTGCAGCAGTGCCACCTACACCAGATGAGTATTTTTCAAGTTGTACAAACAGTTCAGGGGTATCCTTACAGAACAGCAAGGCAGCTCTCATGTAGTTCAGTGAAGATTTCATCAGAAAAGCAAACAACTTTTTCATACCATCTCATCCAGTATATAGACATAAAAAAATAAGCATACTATACAAAGAACTGAAGCAATATAATTTAAACATGCCATCAAACTATAAACCATATATACATAGAAACATATGCCTATACAAACAGAACAAGACCACTTTATTACAAGATAATTCTGTTGAAGTGTTGGAGGAAATAATGACAGATGAAGAAAATCGGACCAAAGGAGTTGCATGCTGTTTCCAGAAGTAACCTGTTCAGAAATTCCATGCAACACCACCATCTTTCCTTAGCAGACATTTATTAAAGTTTTGGCTATACCTAGGTCTTCTGACGATTTCTAGACTCCCTTCCTGTACAGAGGTAGATTTCTGTAGATGTTCTGATATTGCACCATGATAATGTTTTTATTACAACAAAGAACAACTTACAAAGGCTAATTTATGGGCACAATCTCATTGTGTGCATTCAGGTAGCACAGGAATCAAATTCACACGCACCTGAAAGAAAACATGCCTCAAAGTGAAATGTTATTTAGATGGGGTCCAATTGAAAGCCACAATTCTATGAACAGCTTCACGTTTAAAGAACTATCTCTTGTCAGAGTCACACACTTAAGCCTGTCTCTCCTTTTGAGCCTCTGTTCTTTAGCCAATGCAAGAACTTGCCTTGACTTCACCAATGCCTGTATCCCACCGATGCCGGTATCCCATCCACCGTGTTCAAGTTAGATTTGGATTTCAAATACACACAGGTTTCTGCCATATTAGACCTTACTCATACAAGTGGTTGTAATATTAAGAAATTTACAATAAGATTCATTCAAACACTGCCTGAAATGATTAAAAAAAGCCCATCCACACTTACAGACTGGAAAAGGAAAGCTGAAACCCTGCTAGCTTCCAAAAGCCATTAATCATGAACAATTTTGATAGTACTAGGAAAATCTGAAGAAGTTTGGCAGTAGTCTGATTTGTTTTTTGTCCATCACATTCTTGAATAACTCTGACAACTCATGAAGTTGCAGAAAAGCTTGCATGCAAATACCACTTTAAGATGTCTGTTCAATGAAACATCTACAGCGTACGTAAATAAGTGCACCAGAACTCACGATGCCAACATGTAGCAACCTTGATGAGCTCACAAGCATTGCTAAATATTTTTTTTTCAGAGGCACTCCATGAAGTTATTTTTACAGAAGTATGTCAACATGGAGATAAATGAAAAAAAAAAAATCTGGTATTCTGTGTACCGAAACATGAGAGAATAAAAGTGCTCTTAAGTCTGGCTCAGCAAATCTGGTAGAGTCGTAGTATACACGTGCCCATGTGACAGTGCATACGTATGTTTCACTCTCACAAAGAAGCCAAAGTAAGCAGCACCCCTCTTCCTAGCTGCAAGTTTCTATGAAAACTTAGTTCTCTTTTCGTACCAATGAACCTATTTGGAACAATTTTCAATGAAGGATTGCACTATAACCATTTATCATTAGTTTCCCAAGTTCAGTTTATATGAAGCATCCTGTTCCTTACAAAATATTACATTGGTAATGAATGGGGACTGTAGTTTGGAACAGAATAATTTTTGTTAAAATATGGATAGAAGGCATACATAAATTCATTACACTTGTCCCTGTAAAGGGCTTTTTTGTTAACAAGGCAAATAAATCCCAAGTTACTTCACAACAACTGCAACAATATTGAAATTTGTGATGACTGTTTTCCCACGATGAGTAAAATAATCTCACCTTCTTGGGTAAGCCCGTTTTGTGAAATGAAGGGAACCCTTCACCTCAGGGAGTAGCTTCATCAGGAATTACACTTCCTGCACCTGGCAGGGAGTGCCAATGTACCTTGCAAGATCACATTTTGGAATAAAGAAATCCATTCTACACAGGAGATTACACACAGTAAAAGTTAAATGACAATGGCAGGAACCAGGGCTTTCAGAGACTTCTCTTTCTGTTTTTAAAAAGCAATGGTTCTTCACAAATAATAATCCACAAGTAGGAAGCGTCTCATTCATACACTCGGCTAGTGCATAGCATCTGCGATTGCATAGAATGTTTCCAGTGCTGAATCTGTAACTAACCTAAGGAAATCTTTTGCTAGTTTGATTTATTACCATTTGATATCCAGATTGCTTGCTGTTTGATTTACTACATTGTATTTGGTGTGCAAAGTTTCCTGGGCCTTCTTAGAGTCCATGCCTTCCAGCCAGTCCTGGTACATCTTTTGTACATGCATGTTGGTTTCTGGAAGTCTAACGGGTATTGCAGCATACACTTCTTCCATCTGGTTAAGCAGTGCTTTATCTGGTTTTCCATCTTCAGTTTGTGCCTGACCTTTTCCGTTTAGGCATCCTTGGGTGGGTGGAGAAAAGAAAAAAAAGCCACGAGGGTGAAAAGATTGGATATGAAAATAAAGTTTATATTAACTTGTAATTTTTTTTCATATTTCTCTACAGAAAAAAGTTCTCTTCACATAAACTATCCTCCCCATGCTGCTAGAATCTGTATTTACTTAAAGTGACTCCAGCATGAACATCTTAATGTAAATGAGGTTTCCATATCAACAATCTTTCTCTGCCTTCTCCATTGTTTTATGATCTAATTATGTTCCTTGTCTTTTCTTGCCCTTGACAACAGCCACTTCAGAATACTTCCTCTGAGATTTGAAATAATCACAAGAGCCATGCCGTCACTTATTTATAGGTCAGAAGAGAGCAGATAACATTGTGGTTAATTTTAGAAAACCCAATCAATTTCTGAGCCAAGCCTGCACACGTAATTGGTGTTCTGGATCACTCGCTACATAGTACGCATTTTAGATTATGAAGAGGGAATGAAGTGCCTGCCTGTAAGGCAACCTTCCTTTGAGATTCAAGATAGGTGTGCAGAATGACTGTGGATCCACAATTATTCTTACCTCCTGGGCAGGCAAGGACTTCTACAAAATGGTATAAAAACTTTCCTTTTTTCAACTTCAGAACCATGTTTTGGATATTTCTAAAGCCGTAAGCTGCTGCAAAACGCAGCACTGTCTCACCATCCTTTTCAAGGGTTACTTCTTGAAAGTCCTTGTTCCTATAAAGATACACAGAGAACATTTTAAACTCCTGCGTTACCAAAGGGATGATTCAACTGTGTCACAGTTTGTATTCAGATGCTCTGAAGAGAGCAGAACAAGGACAACAGGGAGATTACAGTGAACCCTTTCAGTTTCCAAAACAAGTTAAGCAGGAGTTGAGGTGGAATTTTTAAGGGCAGGTAAGTTACTAATAAAATCAAAGCTAGCAGGAGCTGGTTTAGAGCAATGAATTTACAGGTTTATAGAATGTAAGTGCACATCAGCAGAAGGGCCAGGTTAGCAATAACTGCATTAGGGTCCACCTCAGCACCAACTAGCCCATCCTACATAACAAGGATACCAAACTCCAGCTTACTTTAATGCTTTGTAGGTGATCTCTTTGACATCCATGCCAAAAAGCTCCTTTGCAGCATGTTTAAAAATGTGCTCCAGATAACCATCAGATCTCTTCCCATCATGCCTTACTACATCTCCCTCCTTCATTTCATCAAACCTTAGAAAGCAACAGAAAGAAAGATCAAGTCCAAAATTTCATTCCTTCACTTCAATAAAGTAGTATGTTTTTCCCCTTCTCTGTCTCCCCCCCAGAAGATTTTATAGCAGTGAGAACATGTTAACAATTTTATTTATTACAGCTTAAAGAAAAAAAATTAAAGCTTTCAGGACAGCAGTAAAATGATGGGGGGGAAAAAAAAAGGATGCAAGGCTTTCCCTGTTTAGAAACCTTGAGGAACAGTAATTTATAAGAATGTACATTCAGCACAGCCTAAAGACGTGGTTAACAGCCATTCACTGCTCAGGAGAGGTTTTTAGGGGGAAAAAAAAAATAAATCAATAAATCACTTTTAGCCTGTGAGAATGTGAAAGTACTTCAGAAGTTACAAGCCTTTGCTCACAAACAATTCTCCTGTTCCAGGAACTGTTTGTCACCATCTGTAACACTGTGCTACTAAAATAACATCAAATCAGTTACAGTTCAGGAAAGGAAATGAGTGAGGTCACTATCCAATGGGCCGAACATTGCCCTGTGGGTTCACCTGTGCCTCAATTAAAACCAGAGCACTGATGAGCACAAGTGTCTGCACCATGAACTGCACTGGGACACACGCTGGTGACTGCCAAAGACTGGAGCTCTATGGGGTCATGTTCCTTTCTGGGAAAGCAGAAATTAAGAAGTGTGTGCTAATGCTAGTTTCAGGAAGAGATATTCGTCTTCAGATTAGCGAATGGACAGATTATGTCCTTTGCTCTTAGATGTAAAATCCTCTCGAGGTATAATGACCTTCTTCCCAGAACATCCAGACGTGACCTTTCCTAGCCTATGCTGCCTGCTCTTGCCTGACGAGCAGCCTGGGGACAGCAGTCAACCATGAAACCAAAGTGAAAACTACCACAAACACCTTATTAAAAAACAAATGCTGAATGTAACAACAACAGAGAAATATTTTAATCACTAAGGAGCTGAAGTTTACAAATTTAGTATGTCTGTCCCCTCTATGCCATGCCACTTAAGAAGTGTCACAACTTTCTTCTTTTTTCCTATAACTTTGGATGATTTTGCTTCATGATGTGTCTCCTAATTCTAATTGCTATTTGTTAGCATTCTCTATCTACAAAAGTAAGATGAAAACTCAAACACAAGTTACTTTATTCACGCTGCTTTTTAACTATCGAGTACTTCACCACAAACTGCTTCTGTGCTGGAACTTGTTTTTAAAAGAGGAGTTCAATTTACATAAATTTCTCTGAAAAACCTACTTTTAAGACCCCAGAAGAGCAAAAACTATGTCATTGGGTCACACAGCTTGACTATGAGATTAGTCCTTGGAAAAATTAACATTCTTTCCCAACATAAATTGATCCAATAAAATAGGTGTAGTCTGAAAAAAGCTTGTTCTTTCATTGGACAGGCTGATTTAGAAATAAATGACCATCTCTACGTGATCATGTCTTTAAGAACTTTATTTATGTAACTCTCCTCTGTGTAGCAATCACTGGTAGAATTAATCATAGGAGCTACACTGCAAAACCAGCTCTGAGACTGTTACCACTGTACCACTGAAATTTCTCCAGCCTAGGGAAGGTTCAGGCAGGATACTAACCAGGATACTAACCCAAAGTGAAAAGGATTTTTAGAGATTTCCAGAGCTTTCTATTTTGTGCAAGAAAGCATGTTTATTGCTCCACTACCACCACTTTGGAAAGGTACCAAGTAACATCTGTCACACTTGAACAAAGATCAGCGAGCAGTGAGAGCAGCCTTTGTAACTAAGCCGGAGAATTAAACCAACATGCATGCTGCCTTCTGAGCCAGTCATACAGAGAGCAAACAAAATCTCTCCGGTGCTTTGAATGATTTTCATCTAAAGCATGTTTCAATTTTATCTCATCTTGAAAAACTAACTACTGTCTTAAGTATTAAAAAGTTAATTACCATTTCCTGAAAGGGTACTACTTCTATCAATTCTACTTGAACATATTAGGGGAAGTGGAAATTTACAGTCAAGATGCTGCTCTGAATGAGAAGGAAGCACAGAACAGATGGCCAACCCCATGACTGCATCCCAGCATCTTTGTGTGAGGCCAGACAGTTGGAGGGGGGCAGATGAGACTGTTCAGCTTGATGCAAGCTCAGGCACAGGAGAACTCTGAATGGGGTCAACACCCCGAGACAGTCACACTTACTAGCAAGTTGTGAACCTTATACAGTAAAATCTAATATTACTGCATTAAAACATAAATAAGGAGCTACACAGATCTTCAAAAATCATACATTTTAAAGGAGTCACTAGACAGGGGTCATTACCTCAAATTATCTGCTTTGTATTCAGACAGCATATGCAGTTGCGTACCCTCTGTTTTGTATTACTTTTATATATAGCAATCAACATCTAAGAGTATACTCTGGGGGCTTTTGGCCACTACATAAAGGATGAAGCTTTAGTATACTCAGGCTTTGATACAGGCTTTTTTCTTTAAAAAGAAAAAACATTTTTTGTATAGTTTTACATTTATGTTGAATGTTCTCAAAGGTTTTGTCATTTGTCATCCGAATAAGGAAGCAATCCACAACAAAACTACTTACAAACTATCTACAGCTACTGCAGTCACATCTTTCATAGACACATTTTTCTGTTCCATTATTTGGACAATTTCACCTGTAGGAAAACGTATGACATTTTACTATCAACACAAAGCAAAATGCACATGCTGTGCCTCTGTTTAAGAGATGAATATCCCAACACCTTTATGTGCGTACAGTCACATCCTCCAATTCTTACTAGAGCCAGTTTCCTCCAGTAACTGAGAAGCCTGCCAGTTCCAGCCCCAAAGAAAAGGACCTTCAGCTTGCTCAAACTTTGCATAGTGCTATCCTTAACCTTTCTGTTAGGTAAAGTTTCAAAGACATTTCTATGCTGCAGGGGAAAAAGGAGGATACGTAGTTTGGATGTTAAGCCTGAAGACAAGAACCACACCAAAAATCCACTGGTGCCATGCATTTGGAATGTTATGAATAATCCCAGTGGAGATTAATGACCACAGACAAGGAATTCAAAGATTTTTAGTATAGATTTGCATAACTCTTACCTTTCTCAAGAGGCTGATGAAAACAAAAACCTGAATCTTGCTTTCAGACAACTACCAACTTACAAGGAAAGTATTTTTCGCTTTGCCTTCCCTATACAATACCTATACTACCAGTAGCACAAAACCCCATACTTATCTTTGAAGCAGAAAAAAGCCATCCTTACAACTAAAGCAGACTTGAAAAAAGCAAAGCCTGGCATAAGGGCTACTCTAACAATGGTGATTCACATTCATTTATCTTTGTAAAAGTAAGTTTAAAGAAGATGTAACCTGATGTCAGAACACAATCAACTTCTTGCGAATTATACAAGGCAGTGTAGAAATCTTCCCGCAAGGCTTCCAGTTTTTTGTCGTAACAAGGTGCCACAATTACATGGAAAATTTTATCAGGAGACAAGTTCTGTGGAACATGGAAGAGAGCACATGTGAACTTCACGAAGTGTAGAAGACAGCTTGAATGACGGGAAGGACGAAAATAGCATTGTAAACTCTACGCAGGTAATACTAGTAATCAATTCCTCGCAATTAAATTTAAAGACTGCTACACACAGATGAAGTTATTTGCCAGAAGTCACAAAGGATCAGCAACAAACATCTGAAGTCAGTCTTCTGGCTGAAACTTTTACTTATTCCTTCAGACCACATTTTCTGCAGCTTTTGATTGCCTTAAAGTGAATGCAAGTGAGGACTTCAGCATTCTGTTTTCTAGCTGTCACTCACACACAAGCCCATCAAGTATTTCTCTATGTGGAGATAGCAATACTTCCATATAAAATGTGGATGCAGTTAAATTTAAGTACGATAGGTAAAAATAACAGCAACGTTTTCTACATACAAAATTGAGAAGCTGAAGAGGTTAGTTTCTAGGATACAATGCTTTTATTGATCCCAGATAACAAAGCAATCTCTACATTATTCTCCTCCACGCCCGTTTTGGCTGTGCTACAGAACTACATCGGCAACATTTAACAAGAATCTCTTTATAGCTACCCTAGATTTAATTTTATCCATAAATATCTAAATCCATGTTGCACTGGGAGTACAAGCATTGCTGCCAGCTCACACTGCACCTTATGAAATGAGGTTCTTTGTGTATTCTTCATATCGTGTGCACTTGTACAGCAGCAGAGCACCATTTATTCCTCAAGTAAATGACAAACAATTCAGGAAGATACTTTATAATACACTAAGAACTAAATTTGAGTATTAAAACCCACTAGCCCATCTTTTTAGAAGAGCGTAACGGTAAAAGGAATCAGAATTACTTACCTGCTGCCTGGCAAAGTAGCCCTTCACCAGAGAGCCCATGATCTGCTGCGGAGACTTTGCAGTGCAAATGTGAGAGGTCACAAGATTGGTAAGTACCCTTTCAGCATATCGGATCCAACCTAGAGCGACAGAAAAATCACAGTTACATAGTGAAGTGGCACGAGCATGGCAAAGTGACAGCTGTTATAGAAGAGCTCTTAAAAATTAAGACCTCTTCACAGTAGGTAGGACATTTCTGTGTAGGCTGGGAGCCCCACACCTTGGGAACGGCAGGAAACCTCAAGGCTCTGTTAATAACGCTTTCCAGTGGCTATCAATAACTCACTGTGTCATTAATTCTAGACCTAGAAGCCACATGACCCATTACACCCTTTCTAATACATAGATTTAACCAAGCAGAAAGAACAGGACCCCAGCTAACAAAGAGTAAGTGGAATTTCCAGACCTCAGCCCTTGGATAACCAGATACTACAACAAATGTACTCTGTTCAGCTGCTTAACTGTAACCTTCTGTTTCCTGAGATTTAATATCCATGCACCCAGCTTGCCTCCTCTAGGATACAGGAGTCACATGAAAGCATTACCACAAGATGCACATGGATTAAGCCTGCAAAAAAAATGGCTTCTTTTACTATTGTTAGAGTAGCCACACCTTCTTTAGAACACCCACGCACTCAACCACACAGTAATCAACTGAAATCTCTCTGTATTCAACATTCTTAGCTACTCAAGAGTCGCTCTGCCTTTCACCATACTCCTTCAACATTTCAGCTATGATGATTATGTATATCCACACCACCCCCACAATCCAGAGCACTTCTATTATTCCCCACCTTCCAGAACAGGAACTGACAAATGAGCAGATTAAGATATTTACGGTGTGCAATTCTTTCTTAGGCACTGTAACTCTTACTGAAAACAACAGCCTGGAACCTTTCACCGCAAGGATTCAGAAGTTTTTGTTTCACCTACATGAACTGGGAACCACATACCAAAATTAGTAAGTATTATGCCCACTAGGGAAGCGTAAAAAATATCACACCCAAGTCTGTCGTCTTCAAACAGATTAGTGCTTACATAAGAGAAAAACTTCTGTGAAGTACACACTGCCCAGGAAAGGTAAAACCTGTAGGTTAATTCTTAAGCTTCAAATTAACACATGTCTAAACACCTGGTAATGTTTAAGTGAGAACACTGCCACAAAGGCCAACAGCACCACAAAACTGGAATCCAAGTGGCGTTCAGATGGTTTGTCTCTCTATGGCACAGAAGTGCCTTTCCCAGTATAATAAAATTTTACTGATGAAAATTAGAAAGTGTAAGAATTAGGGAAACATGAGGATCCTCCAGCTGTTTAAATATTCCTGATTCTCGGTAAAGTACAGACTGCAAGATTAGCAGATTAACTGGTCTCCACGGAAAACCTCACAGACATATAATCTTCAACAAGCATTCATTTCTGTTGTAAGAAAACCTGAGGACTATAGATTTACATGGCAGGACTGTGCTGAGTTGCTAGACTCTGAACAGGAAGTTGGCTTAATGTCCAACTTCAACTGGGACTTAAGATAATACCTGCAACAAAGGACTACATTTCTTGGTGCTTGGTACAAAGGCTGTATCAGCATATTCTGTGTGATAAGCATATCCTATTTCTTAAATGGCTTTAGTCTCAAGTGCTGTCAAAATGGAACAAAAACTGCTTCAAACAAAATAAGGGCAGTTTTTACAAACATTATGCCTTGTACTTTAGCAGGACTTCTGGAAGGCCCTTCCCTTACACTGTAACTATGATTAATCACCACGGCACTCCTGCTAGGAGGTCAGTTTTTAGCACTGGAATATTTTAGACATTGTAGTTACGAACAATAAGGAGGTTTCACTAAACTAAGAGACTTCTGGCAGATATTGCCCAAAGCAATTTCTTAAATTGTTTCTTTCCTTGCCGTAGATGGAACAAGTGTCTAGTAGTTCCAGGTCCACAATGTCCATTAGTCACTGTTCAATTATCCAAGCAGCCTGGGTGAACGAGCAACACGAGGCATTTATCTGCACTTCACATACGCAGTAGCTGTTTCTGCCTACTCATCAACAGGGCTGAACTCCAGAGCCACAGTTACCAGAAGCCTAAGATATCCAGTTTTTTAATCAATGTCCGTTTGTACTCGTACAGACCTATACCCTTCATAAATTCATTCAGATTCTCAGCCATTTGTTGGCTTGTGTCATCATCAAACAACAAGAAGAAACCCCTACAAATCACTGTATAAATTATTGCAGACGTGCTTCAGAACATGTTATTTTTAGTGTTTTATTGTGAGTAGATCACAAAGATGCATGGTATGAGTATCTATGCACCTGTACAAAGTAAGAAAACTCATTACTGTAAAACCCCGTTCCTGTAAATGGAAATTAGTTGACTGGGACAAAACCATCTGAATCCTCAATATTTATGCTCTTCCTGCTTGTGCTGTGAGCCTGCCCCATTGGATCCGTTCGAGAAATTCACAGAGGTCGGCAATGCATTAAAATGCCGGCTGGCTCCCAGAGCAAGTGCTCCGTGCTGCTGACCAGTTTGGTAAATTAAGGAAGAGAACTGATTACTTCTGAGATATTACATAAATAATCAGTGGTTACACTGTTGTACTTTCACCAGGAAACAAAAAACCACCCCAAAATATTACCTCACTTTCTTTTAAGACAGCAATAGGAGGAGGTAAGAACAGTTAAGACAGAGACAATAAAATGTCCTTTTATCAGGTTCTGGGACTTGTGTTCACGGTAGATTTTACACCACAGACCACTCTTGCAGAGGGTGATATTTCTGTGGAGAGTTACACCCAAAGATAAGTTTGAGTAAAGCAGTTCTACTTGAGCTCACATTGACCTTATACCTACAGAGCCATGTAGAAAACATCATGATAAACACATCTCATAAACAACATTTCTGGGACAAATTTATGTAATCTGGGGGGAGAGAGAGAGGAAGGAGAATGAGGAACAGAAAATGCATCCAGACAATTAAGGTCAGGAAACACAGTGAACAACCTTATTTTGAAGATGACTGATCATGGGGGTTTTTTTTTCCCTGTAACTGCTGTCAATGGGAATGAAACATCATATGCTTTCAGAATGGGCTTACAGCGGTATTTCGGTTCCGTTTTCCAGAAATGGAAAGCACCCATGCTTCTGCTAACATCTATACCACAGCAGATAGCTGACACCATAACTAGCACTGCAAACAGAAACAATCTTTTGCAGAACAGACAAGGACCAGAAAAGTGCTTCATTAAGTATTTCAAAATATTTCCAATGAGAGCAGCAAATAATCTGAGCTGTTTCTAGATGAAGAAAATTAAAATTATCTCACAAGAAGTTCTAAAAGAAATCCTCAGGTTCTGAATTTTAAATAAACCACACAAGACAAAGGGGGTTGTTTGTAGCAACAGGGGGTTGTTTAAACTTCACAGGTTTTACATGGAAAAAAAGCAACATATAGTATGTCTGCTCCTGAAGATCGGAGGTAATGGTAAGATAATGGTAACAGAAAAAAAGAGACTTCTCCTCTTAATAAATATATGTAGTTCCTAAAACATAATCCAGATACTTCCACTAGAGAATACAGAGACCAAACAAAAGTACAAGTATAATTTAAATACCAGTATTTAAATCAAGACAACAGCAGATTCTGGGCACCACCAAACACATATTCTAACTCACTCTCCTGTAACTGTAACATTTCTTTAAAGAATGCAATCTCCACTTAAGTTATTTCAAAGCTGTTTTTATGAGCCTGTTGAGCAAGGCCATGAATTTCCTAGGGTGTAGTTGAGCGGGGATTAGGCAAAGGAGTTACTTTTTGATACTTCTGTTTTAGGAATGTGATTTACCATGCTTAAACTGAAATGAGGGTGTGCCAACAAATGCAAAAAGTAACCAATGAGTGAATGTTCTGCATCTTTTCAGTTGTGGTAAGTGCACATTCTGTTCATAACAAAACAAGTTCTCAGGTGCAGAATTCTCAGAAGCGAGATATGCAGTGAGTCAAGTCTGTGACATTTCAAGTAGGAATTATTTTGGAAGTGTTACACATAACCACCTCACAGTCACTAAGAGGAATGTCACTTGCTACTTCCCCCTAGGCTCAACTGGCAAGTTCAAAACTTTGCTTAAGATAAGGGAGGTTGTGGTTTCATCATATCACTTAGCAAAGTTCCTTGAAGATCCTTTTCAATAAGGAAACACCATGTTAAACTCTGTGGTCTGGACATACAAGCAGCACCCGCTAACTCCTAAATTCCAGTTCTGGTTAATTTCTCCCAAGGTCTTAAAACACAGCACTGAAAACCTCAGTGCCTCTGTACCTCAGTTTCATTCTCCAGAGATTCACCTGTAATATATGCTTCTTTTATAGAAGTGATGGGAAAGAAAACTGACTAATAAATACCACATATAAACACTAGCACAGGAAATTGGCATTTCAGGTTCTTTGTATTATCAGAGGCTGTGGACTACAATAATGTTCTTTTTTTTTTTTTTTTTAAGAGCAACAATAGAATTTACACTCCTCAGCCTTTACAGAGCTCCAACAAAAGACAACTGTAAGATGCAGGGAATTTATGGCAACCTTTGTATCTGACTGTGTAAGGCCCTATGCTGAATTAGCACATGCCTTATCCAGCACGATCGCACCTGTTCTTTGTCTGCATGGTTCACATTTGTGGCTGTGGCACATCACTTACATATGGGAAAGCTGACGATGCTTTTTGGGACCTAATTCTCCTCTCTTAACAGCCCATGAAAAACAGGCCCACCTAGCAATGCACTGAAACGCACTAACGATGATCAGCACTACTGGTAACAAGTACTGTGTGCGATATTCGGTATCTCTCAAAAGCAAAGCCAAAATGCTCTATGTAAGGCTCCCAAATGAAAGCACCCTTTCCTTAGTTCCTTGGTAGTTCCAATGAGACTAGACTGAAGCACAGGAATGTTGGAGAAATCAGTTCTCACCAGGGCAAGCAGAGGCAAACATTGGTAAGGCATGCTCCTCCTGGTTCCTCCGGTGATACCGCTGCACAAACTCCCTCTGGCTCTCCAGGATACTGAAATCAGCAGCTATAGTGGTGTCAAATACATAATGCACCCCTAGGAAAGAAAGCAGTAAGTGAATTCCTAGAATACTTTCCATCTCAAGCTTCTTTCCAAGTTCCAGGTTTATAGAAAATCTTGCAGGATCAACAGGTGTATTCTTTCCCCTCTCCAAATCTTCCCAAGTAGTGGAGTCAAAAATAAAAGTCAGACATTGAACAGGTATCTTCTGTGTCTATGAATTTAAAAGCCACACATTGAACAGATATCTTCTATGTCACGAATTTAAAAGGACCAACGACTTGCTAATGCTGACTAGCAACACTTCAAATAGTTGTCTGCTTCCTTACCAGAAGCTTGCCATTCAGCATGTATTTGCTTTTTGTTTAATTCAACGGGATTTGGGGACTCCTTGGCTATATGCAGCCACTCTTGAAGAGAAGCATTCTTTTCAAGACATGCCAAAGTCACGTATCATTATCCACCAAAAATATATCCAGCTGAGAGGGACATCTTCCATTGCTGAAGTTATCTGCACAGGTACACGAGCATATCACCAACAGAGCAGAGACCTTCTGCCAGACTGTTTAGCAACATAGTCCCTGTGCACCTACGTAATACCGAGCATGTCCCTGCAGCAAGGGAAGCATAGATAATTAACGCATTCTAAGAAAACTGGGGCCCACCAGAACTTAGCATTCCTTTTAGATTAAGAAAATATACTGGGTATGGAGTTGCATAAATCTATGAAAAAAAATAACACAAGAGAGGAAACAGTTTGTAAGCTTATTACTGTCATTTTCCTTCCTCCCTGAAGTGCATAAAAACCCTCCAAACCTATAGACAAAGTGGTTTTTGTTTTTTAAATAAAAAACTTTGTATATATAGTATGAAGAGCCAAGGAAATACAGCTTTAACAAAGATTAGAAAGATACAACAGTTCTTGCGTGTAATTGCAAATTACAGAAAAAAACAGAACTGAGTGTCTTTCAGAGATGTAATGTGTCAAAAGGACTGGAAGGCATTTCGGATAAGAATTCCTTCCTCCCTCAAGTTACAAAATACGGGGAAATCTTATTGAAGCTCATGACCAAATCACGCCTGATTTCTTCTCAGTCAAGGTTTCAAAGACAGCTCAACAATGTCCTTCTGTTCTGTGACCTTTACTATCAACAGGGTAATGCCTCCAATCCATTTCTGAAACTGGTGTACGTCACACTGGTGCATTGTCACAAATATCACATAGTACATATTTCAAAGTCAAAACTAGATTGTGCAGCGGCACTTTATGACTGCATAACAAGCAATTCTGCTGAGGAAGCAAAACCTAAAATAATCTCCCCTTTCTGCTCCACCACCAAACAAACCCAAACTTACCGAGACTTTTGAGGAAACCACAGAGTCTCTTGGCTGCATCATTCACAGAGAGATTGAATTTAGCAGCAAAATAAGGCAATGACTGAGGGCATACAGACACTGCCAACACTTTGTGTTTTGAGGTATCACATTTCTGGCAAACAAAACAAAAACAAAGAAAACAAGGTATGTAATTACAACGGGGTAAGGCTCCCAACTTTCCTTCCCTTTTCCACTCCTGGAGTTGTTCCTCAGCGTCCCATGCTTCAGTGGGCCTTATCATTAAAACCCTTATGAAACCACCAGCATGTTTCCTGAGGGCAGGACAGGATAGTCCTCTGATCCTGACAGTGCTCATCTCTAATCATCTGCAGATATTTCTTTTATATAACTCAAGGAAATCCATCCCTCCTAGGACAATTCTGTGGTTGGTCTCGTGGCGTAATGCAAGTTAAGAGTCATTCAGCACCTATGACGTTCTAGCAATATGAAACATTCTATGAAGGAAACACAAAAAAAGCTGGATGTTTAAACATTAATAAATAGCGAAACTAATGTTCACAGGAGCATGTGCATTAAGTTACAAATCAAACACAGCAAATTACAGATTGATCCTTTGTTAAGGCTCCTGTGCCTCTATCACTGAAGTTGTTGAGGGAAACTGGCAAGACAGGACCCTCAACGAATCAGTGTTTGTAAGCACTGAAGAACCCTTTGAAAATACCTAACATGGTGTCCAATTGTAAAGCTCTAATGACTGTGACATTTATTTGAAGATGAATCTTGTGCTTCAGTTGGGACATTTCCCACACCAGTGGAACCCTTGGAAGTCAAACCAGGACTATGCCACAGAGAAGTCCCACCCTTGAAAGGTTAGAGACCATAGTCTGTACTTAGACACCCTAAACGCTGCATAATGACCCTTCACGTAAAGCTCATGACTGCCTGGAAAGCATTTTTTTGCTCACTGTCCTCTTCTGGACCCCTGAAATTCTGATCACAGTACCTGTATGCCTCGCTACTGTAGACTTCAGGCTCTCTTAATAGGACCCATATGACCCAAAAGATTATTTTTTTTGCTTTTCATGTCTTTTTCTCACGTAGGACAACATCATACTGTATGAAGAGTTAAACAAGCTCTAAGAAAACTGTGTCACTATGTACTGAATTCTCTCATTTATTACACTTATGTACGGATTAAGAAAAAGCACCAATTTTGCATACCAAGTAAGAACACAGAAGTCTGGAGCAGAACTAAAATAATTAATTCAGTATCAAAACCTAAAGATCTGAGCACCACACATAGCAACTAGCTTCTAGGAAATATAGATCTCATCAGAAAATAAGACAGCCACAGAATACCTAAGTTTTGCTACGAATTTGGACAAAAAAAATCTGTTCCAAATATAGTTGGCTCAAATAATATATCAAAAACAATTCTACTTTCAAAAACTTGCCTTGATAACTTTGTATTATGTGGATTGGTACCAGGAACATACAGAACAGTCTTAGTAACGAAGGTCTGAGTATTTAACGTCAGACTAATTTGTTATTACAGTAACGAGGTAGTTACGTTTTCCAAAAATTTTACTTCTGCAAATGCAGTAACTTTCCCCTAGCGTCTAGGTTAAGTGCCATGATCTTGCATATCCAGTGCAAAATCATGTTAAGTACTTTAGTGTTCATCTTGCCTGAAGTTTTCAGTTCCTCTTTGGAAAGAGTATACCCTGACAAATCTTCACATATCTGCCTTGGGAAACCAGGCTGCTTAGTCATCCTGTAATTTACTTCTCATAGAAAACAGTGTGTTATTGTTTGGGTCACTTTACCTTATTAAGGTTAAGAATACGAAAGAGCTCCTTCTGATTCTGCTGGAAAACTCTGGCTCCTTCTTCTGATGTCATACAATTGTCACAAGCTAGGCAGTCGCTAAGGAGTATTTTAGCATTAGCCAATGTGTGAAACTCATTTTTCTGCAGGGGTAAAAAAAAGGAAACAAGTATTTAATAATGATCGACCAGTTTTCAAGACCCCTGCAACGACCCAGCGGAAGAGCAGACACTCTCAGTTTTGCTTAAAACAAGACAATCCATGACACTTGCATAACATCCAAGATTATTTAGAAGTAATAAAAATAATTTGTTCCATCCTTCTTCATGGCTCTGCTCCTATTATTACTGTGAAACTGCAAAATGTTTAAGCATAAACACAGATCTAAACTTAGCCCTGTAGTCCATGTTCTAGTAACTGGATTTGCATTGCATTTCAGAGCTGACAGTCCCCATCAATTTACAAGGCAACTGAGAAAACTTTCACTTGAACTATGAAACCTCTTCCATAGCCACGTGCCTCTAACAGCAACATAGCTTTGGCTCTGTACCATGAGGTAAAACAAACAAACAGAATGCAGTCCTACAATTACATTAACCATACACCGTAAGATCAACAGTTTCATGCTTCTGGCTACAATACCACAGGCAGCTCATCTGCAGGAAGAAAGCATACTTGGACAGAAGTGCAACACAACCAGAACACTTCCAAAAAAACCTAAACAAAAATCCCTTAGTTAAGAACCCATTCCCAGGGAAACAGTCATCTGTTGAAAAACAATATGGGGTCTGTAAGTATGCCCGATATAAAAAATAAGATGACATTTTGTGCACTTGTACCGTCAAATCCCCTCTCCTTATAAACTCTGTCTCTGTTTTGAAGCCTTGGCGTAAGGTTTTTGACACTCAAAATTTTTTAGAGCTTCAATTTCTGTTTTGTGCTCGTATAGTAAGAAGTTGTTATTTCATCTTTTTAAAATATTCTTGATTCTCATGTTATGAGATGTCTATGAATACTCATAATTGCTTACAACTGCTTGTTGATTAGTACCACATTTAGTACTCAGAAGTTCTCTACTTATAACCTCCTTTGGGGTACACAACAAAAAAAAAAATTCCAAATAAGAGTATACTACAATTTTTAGAAAGAACATTACCTCTTCAACACCATCATTTGAACTCAGTGCATCAACAGATGTACTTTGTGTATCATCATTTTTCTGTTTTTTACTGCATTCCTGAAACAAAACATAAAATACATGTATTACACAAAACATTCACCACTCACTGAGAACATCTTTGCTGAACTGCTCCTATCATTAAAAACTAACCTAGTTCTTCCGCCCCTTTTTGGAAGTGTTCAATCTACATCTTTATTTTCTACGGTGAAAATAATTCCTCAGAAATTCACTTTCTTCATCAGTTTCACCGTTCTGAGCTGGTTGTTTTTAATCCCCAGAGGAAGATTAAGGCGAACCCAGGAGTGTGTACCCGGCTCCGTGCCGGCTCCCGCAGGGCGGACAGCCGCGTCCCGGCGATAACGGGTACCGCTGCCGTCCGGGAGC
>NW_010146608.1:0-772 GCF_000699245.1 Pterocles gutturalis
GCTGGAGGAGCGGGAGCTGGTGGGGCTGTTGTCCTCCAGCCTGTCAATGTAAGCGAGTACAAGAAGCCTCCAGGCATCCTCGCTGCACTGCTCTTCGATGACATTGATGAGGCCATGGACCAGTGGTGCTGTGTGGTCCTGCAGGCCAGACTGCATCCTCTGGATCACGGCCTCACTGTCCAGCCCGTAGCAGCACAGGGCATGCAGAATGATCTTTTCTGCTGCATTTACCTGCCACCACGCTTCCCCATAGATGGCCTCCAACTCCCGGCGCAGAGGGTCGAGGAGGTCCTGATGTTGCTGGAAAAGTGCTGCCCAGACCTCAGGCAGGAGGTCACCCACGGTAGCCCTGGACTCTGTCCCCTCAGCCCCCTGATCTTCTGGGACCGGCAGTCCCTCTGGAGAGGATGGAGGGGATGCTGCAGAGTGATGGAGGCTGCCATTGTCCAGGTGGCCAGGAGCTCTGCCTTCCTGGCTGCTGGCGACAGATGGCTGTGCGGGGGGCGTTATGACATGTTCCAGGTAGTCGTCTCTTCCCCGCACAGAAAACTTGACCTTTTCCATCTCTCCTCTGCAGAGTGGGCAAGTTGGTGTTCTTTTTGCCCAGCGCAGGATGCAGTCCAGGCAGAACTGGTGTTGGCATGGCTGCACGAAGGCGATGTCCTTCCGAGCATCGCGGCAGATGGGGGCGATCTACTCTTCGATCCACTCTGTCTGCGTGGACATCCTTGTGCTCCGCGACAAGCTGGGGAGAGCTGGGGATGAGGAGCTG
>NW_010146609.1:0-9093 GCF_000699245.1 Pterocles gutturalis
GGCTGCCTTATGTAACGCTGCGGGCCGGGCGGGGGCAATCCTACCGGTGTACCGGGCTGTCACCCGGCTGCCGCGGAGCGGTGACCGAACGAGGGTTTGTTCCAGGGAGGGTTTGTCTCGGAGAACTGTCGATACTGCCGCGGCACACTGAGCCGGAGAGGGAGTGCGCTGGGTGTTCGTGCTGCAGGTCCCGGCCCCTCTGCTTGTAGCGCTGCTGTCTGCAGTGCCCTTGCTGCTCTCCCTGGGAGGTGTCATGCAACACGCAGGCTGCACAGGCAGAGTTAATGTCGGTGTGACTAAACATGGCGATGGCAGGGATTTGTGGTGTTGGTTGGGCTTCTTAGAATTGCTGAAGTAATTTCTATATATCTTGCGTTTTTCCCCTCCTTCTTTCCTTCTTCAAGGTGAACTTCACAGTAGACCAGATACGGGCCATCATGGACAAAAAGGCCAACATCAGAAACATGTCTGTGATTGCCCATGTTGATCACGGCAAATCAACCTTGACTGATTCTCTGGTATGCAAAGCTGGTATCATCGCCTCTGCCCGCGCGGGGGAGACCCGTTTCACTGACACAAGGAAGGATGAGCAGGAACGGTGCATTACCATCAAATCAACGTGAGTTCTCTCCCTTCAGGCATCTCAGTGTTCCTGCTGTGTGACCTGAGCTCAGGGGGGCTTTGAGTCCTTGGCTGGTTTGATCATGAGGTGAAAGAAGACGGCGTCAGGCTTTTTGTAGTCTAATTCGGAAGCTCATCTCGTGCTCGTGAGGATTGCTTAAATGAAAGAGCAAATATTCATTGGCGTGTGGTGAATCATAGAGCTCTACCTCGGTGGCCCCTGGGAAATAGATATGCAGCAGGAGCTTCAGCCTTCCAGTTTAACACTGGGGCTTTGGATGTGGCTGATGTCTGCTGGAGTCCCGGGGATGTGGTGCAGAGACTGTCTTAGGAGCACCTCTGGCGACATACTTGGTGGCTCTGTCACTGGGTGGTTTGAGGACCCTGAAGGGCATGAAAAGGGATCAGAAAGGAGGCTGGGACTAGTAGAAAAAGCATAAATTCTTGACTAAAAGAAATGGAACCCCCTTGGGGCACTTTAAATGGCATGGGATCAGGAGAAGTTATTTTAGGAGAGGTTATGGTTTCAGAAGAAGTTATGGTTTCAGAAAAGCATAGGAAGGGTGGAATTTAGCCTGAACTCCTGGTGATCTCCCATACTAGCTTCCCAGGAACACGCTTCAGGAAATCCTTAAGTCCCTGTACAGCTGTCTTTGTGGGATAAAAAGCTGTTTTTAAGCATTGGAGAGAGGTAACGTAGGTAATAATTTTAGTAGTTTTCTTTTATTTCAGAGCTATTTCTCTATTTTATGAACTCTCTGAGAACGATTTGGCCTTCATCAAGCAGAGCAAGGACGGTTCTGGTTTCTTGATCAACCTGATTGACTCTCCTGGGCATGTGGACTTCTCTTCAGAGGTCACTGCTGCCCTTCGTGTCACTGATGGCGCCCTGGTTGTTGTAGACTGTGTCTCTGGTAAGGTTTTCTGCAGCCTTATGCAACTGGAGCCCACGTTTGGTGAGTTTGAAGATGAGGATAACTAATTCCCCTGTGTTTGGCAGGCGTGTGCGTGCAGACAGAGACTGTGCTGCGTCAGGCCATTGCCGAGAGGATCAAGCCTGTCCTGATGATGAACAAGATGGACCGAGCGCTACTGGAGCTGCAACTGGAGCCAGAAGAACTGTACCAGACCTTCCAGCGCATCGTGGAAAATGTGAACGTCATTATCTCCACGTACGGAGAAGGAGAAAGTGGCCCCATGGGAAATATCATGGTAGGTGGAAGGCTGTGAACACTGTGTTCGAAATAATCCCCTTTAGCGAGAGGGAGCAGTTGTGGCTCTTTCTGTCTCAAGTGGAGAAGTGAGAGTAGAATAATGAAGACGCCTGTGCTGCCCTGGCTTGTGCTGGTTTGGAGCTCTCACCAGGTTTCCTCCAGAATCTTCTGTTAGTTCAAGGCTTGAGCAAATGAAGACTATAAATACAAGGAAATATTTTCCCTCTTTACGAAGAGTACCTTTGTTTTGTAGGACACCTTCTTGCCCACATCGCATCTGTGATGTGAGACCCTAGGCTCCTGTGCAGCATCCCTCACCCGGCTGTCTCCTGAAATGGAAGGCCAGGAGGTGTTTTGCCAGTCCCTGCGCTCTGAGGACAGCTCCCCGCTGGGTTCCTGGGTGGCGAGCAGGGCTGTGGGCTCTTTGCTTTGAAAAAAACCTTGTGCCTTGGTCCCTTTGAGCACTCTCCTGTGTGCTGCAGGTTTTCATGTGTTGCTGATCCTCCTTGTGAAGGACGGAATCTTACCTGCACGCAAATCTGCACAGCTGCTGAGCTGTCTGGGGATGTAACTGATTGGAAGTGATGAAAAACCGATCTAGTTCTGTGGTACAAAGCTAATATAGGGCGTGTGTGGCCAGGCTGTCCCCAGACTCAGAGGTTGCTGCTGTCACAGAACTGCTTAAGGGTCCAATACTTCTGAAGCTCCATCTTCAAACTTTTTGAGGGTTATTTGGGACTGAGTAGGCTGACTGCCGTAACGCTCCGTGGCTGTAAGAGCTGTGGCTGTTCCTCTAACCCAGCTGTCCTGTTTCCTTTCAGATCGATCCAGTGCTTGGTACCGTCGGCTTTGGTTCTGGCCTGCACGGCTGGGCTTTCACTCTCAAACAGTTTGCTGAAATGTATGTTGCAAAGTTCGCTGCCAAGGGTGATGCCCAGCTGAACGCATCTGAGCGTGCCAAGAAAGTAGAAGACATGATGAAGAAGCTGTGGGGAGACAGGTGAGAATTGTGGCTGTTGATTTTAATTCTGGATCAGTGGTGTGTGGCTGTAGAAGATGGGGAAGGAGGGAGGATGTGATGGTGCCTGCATAGGGCCCTGTCTCAGTGACTTGGTGCACTTGGCAGCAAAAGAATCATTTCCCATGAAATCTTTGCAGAATAGGAAGCGCACAGATAAATGGGGAGTTAGCAACATGTGTTAAATGGTTTTTGGCTCGCTCTGAAAGCCTGGGAGGGATGGGGGGGCAACATGCATTAAATGGTTTTTGCCTCGCTCTGAAAGCCTGGGAGGGATGGGGGAAAGCATGAAGACTCTTCTTCCTCAGGAGCTCTTCCTTCTGGCCTGAGCAAGGAGAAAAAGCCCCACTTCCGCAGCTGAACTGAGCATTGATGCTTGTCCGACTTGATTCTTTCTCCAGATACTTTGATCCTGCTACTGGCAAGTTCAGCAAATCTGCTACCAGCCCCGATGGAAAGAAACTGCCCAGGACCTTTTGCCAGCTCATCCTTGATCCCATCTTCAAGGTAAGTTCCTTAGTGTTCAGCCCTTGCTGCTGGTGCCTTTCGCTCTCTGGTTCAGTTGAGTTCCTTGGTGTTCAGCCCTTGCTGGTGCCTTTCGCTCTCTGGTTCAGTTTCAGTGTGTGATGATGGAAAATTTCTTCACTTTGACCTGACTTGTCTGATTGAAGAAATTTAAATATCTGACACATCTTGTTGTTCTGTGCGGGCGAGTGTGTGACTGAGCCTCCAAACGGATTTGGCTGGGTGATGAGCAAAAACAGAGGTTCTCTTCAGAGACGTTTGTGCTGCTGCTTCAAAGTAGGTCACCGGCGACAGTCATATAACGGCCGCTGTTGTTCCAGGTTTTTGATGCAATCATGAACTTCAAGAAAGAGGAGGCGGCGAAACTGATTGAGAAACTGGACATCAAGCTTGACAGCGAAGATAAGGACAAGGAGGGCAAACCGCTGCTGAAGGTGAGATTGGTCTGAATCATCTGTGGGGAGGAGAGAAGTAGTTGTGAGGCTCCAACTATGTCAACTTACTGAGCAGCTGCAAATGCTGCTTGGGTGGGAAGGTGCTGTAGGCAGCTTGGAGGAAGGACAGGAAGGTTAATGGCCAGGTTGTGAACAATCTGCCTGGATCTCATTCCTCTGATCTCTGCTCAGGCTGTGATGAGACGGTGGCTGCCGGCCGGAGATGCGCTGCTGCAGATGATCACCATTCACCTGCCTTCTCCTGTCACGGCCCAGAAGTACCGCTGTGAGCTGCTCTACGAGGGACCCCCCGATGATGAGGCTGCCATAGGTACGACAAGCTGCTGCTTTGCTACCGGGCATTTCTTTAAATGCTCTAAGATACCTGTAGCCATCTTGTTCTCCAGGTACACAGCTGGGCAGCTACTGCAGTTCTTGAGTCTGTAGCTTTTCTAGTGTGGACAAAACAAGCTTAGCAGCTTCCAGCTTTACTCTGGAGGAGTGAGCTAGTAACTGGGGAGTAGCCAGGGTATGTGCCAAGGGCTCAGGCTGAGCCTGTATTTGTTTAAAAGATCTTTTGGCGATGTGATCTTGGGCTGGCCAGCTGTCCAGACAGAAGTCAGTGGGCTGGGACACTAGTGAGTACAGGCGTGGTGTGGGGATTTGGGGTGGGAAGGGGGACAGGGCACGTGTACCACATGCAAGAAACGGCACTGAATCAAGTTGAACTCTCCCTGTACTCCCAGGTATTAAGAACTGTGACCCCAAAGGCCCCCTGATGATGTACATCTCTAAAATGGTGCCAACCTCTGACAAGGGACGTTTCTACGCTTTTGGACGTGTCTTCTCTGGTCTCGTCTCAACTGGCTTGAAAGTCAGAATCATGGGACCAAACTACACACCTGGCAAGAAGGAAGATCTGTACCTGAAGCCAATTCAAAGGTCAGTCCTGGCTGGGGTGTGCCCCATGACTCAGATTTGTGGTTCTGATACTGTCTTGGGTCTCTCCTCATCTCTGAGGCCAGGCGAAGCGCTTAGCTGTTGACTTTGCTGCTGCAGCTCCAGGATACTGCCTGGTGGAACCTCTTCCAAACTTGAGTAAAACCACTTTCTCTTTCATCAGGACCATTCTCATGATGGGCCGCTACGTTGAACCCATCGAGGACGTGCCTTGTGGAAACATTGTTGGTCTGGTTGGCGTTGACCAGTTCCTTGTGAAGACTGGAACCATCACCACCTTTGAGCACGCTCACAACATGAGAGTCATGAAGTTCAGCGTCAGCCCCGTTGTGCGTGTGGCCGTGGAAGCCAAGAACCCAGCTGACCTGCCCAAGCTGGTGGAGGGACTGAAGCGTCTTGCCAAGTCTGACCCCATGGTGCAGGTGAATGTCCAGAATGGCTTTGGGGACAGGAGAAATCCTGGTCCCGCTGGCACAGGAGGCTTCTGTCTTTAGTTGTGGTTGTGCTGGGGGTGCTGGCAGAAAAGTTTTGGGTTCAGTATTAGTCCCAGCCCAACCAGAGTGGGAAGGAGTACTGTGTTTTCACCTTGGCTGGTGCTGAGTCATCCCCAGATCGGTGGAAAGAGATCTAAAAGTAGCTCTGAGTCGAAGACAAGACTTGGAGACAGTCACTAGGATTGTGTAGTGGAAAGAGATCTAAAAGTAACTCTGAGTCAAAGACAGGACTTGGAGACAGTCACTAGGATTGTGTGTGCGAGAGCTTTCGCTGCGTTGCAGTCAGAAGCCTCACGGGGGGTATAAATGGTCTTTTCAGTGCATCATCGAGGAGTCTGGAGAGCACATCATCGCTGGCGCAGGGGAGCTGCACCTGGAGATCTGCCTGAAGGATCTGGAGGAGGACCACGCCTGCATTCCTATCAAGGTAGAGGGGCTGTGGCGGTGAACTCTGGGCAGATATGTGGCGAGCTGTAGTTCGTTTGGTGGCTCACTGGTCTCTGTTCCGTCACCGCAGAAATCGGATCCTGTTGTGTCCTACCGCGAGACGGTCAGCGAGGAATCCAGCGTGATGTGCCTTTCCAAGTCCCCCAACAAACACAACAGGCTGTACATGAAGGCCCGGCCCTTCCCCGAAGGCTTGGCTGAGGACATCGACAAGGGCGAGGTCACTGCCCGTCAGGAGCTGAAGCAGCGAGCTCGTTACCTGGCTGAGAAGTACGAGTGGGATGTCACCGAAGCCAGGAAAATCTGGTGCTTTGGTCCCGATGGCACTGGCCCCAACATCCTGACCGACATCACCAAGGGAGTGCAGTACCTGAATGAGATCAAGGACAGCGTGGTGGCCGGCTTCCAGTGGGCAACAAAGGAGGTAGGGGCAGCGCTGGGGGTGTGCAGTGTCATAAACAGCTTGTGTACATCTTTCTTCTCAAAAAATTGCAGAAAAACTCACACAGTGCTACATTCATAATTCAGAAGCATCTTTTAGGATAAGTGAAGCTCTAAGGTGTCGTATCAGTGTAGACACACAAAACACCCAAGCTCAAGACAAACCCCTTCTCCCAGCACTGCAGAGAATGTGTGCTGTGTACTTAAAATTATAAACTTTTGAGAGAGCAAAATGCAACAGCAGGAACAGAAACTATTAAGATGAATAACACAACTGGCATCAAAAGAAAATGAAAGGTACTCTGGGAGCCTCAGCAAAGATCTGGCCTTGTTCAGCAGTTGTTTTTTTCAGGACTAAACAGGAGATTATTCCAAAATAAGTTGGCAGGTAGGCTGAGAATAGAAACAGGAGAGGTTTCTTCCTGTTTACTTTTTTTTAAAGTTAGTCTGAAGAAGATACCATACTTTTTTTGTCCCGGTAGTGTGGAAAAACTACTTTTCCAGGCCAGATGCTTGGCTTGCAGCATCATAAATGTGTGTCAGCATTTCTGCGGCTGACATAAACCTTGGAGCTGTTGCGTGAAGATCCTGGTAAACGGTTTCAGTGCCTGAAACTGTCTCAGGGAAGCCGCGGTGGTGGCTCAGAGGCAGCATTCTTAGGTCCTAGGCCTGGAGGATGAGTTGCTGAATGGCTCCTTGGTGTGCCAGGCAGGCTCTTGTGCTTCCTGCTCTCGGACCCGCCGCCAAGGACTGCCCGTAAGCCGAGGGACCAGACCTGTCTCGTAGGGAACGGCAGCTTGTGGCATTGGCTCACCCCCTGCTCTGCTTTTCCAGGGCGTCCTGTGCGAGGAGAACATGCGTGGTGTGCGTTTCGACGTGCACGATGTCACCCTGCATGCCGATGCCATCCACCGTGGAGGCGGGCAGATCATCCCCACTGCCCGGAGATGCCTGTACGCCTGCGTGCTCACCGCTCAGCCCAGGCTCATGGAGCCCATCTACCTTGTGGAGATCCAGGTGAGGAACCTCTGCTCATTCCAGAAAATCCTGCGTGAAGAAAATGTGAGTGAGCCGTTCACGGTCCTGACGCCTCTTTCTTGCAGTGCCCAGAGCAAGTGGTGGGTGGCATCTACGGTGTGCTGAACAGGAAGCGTGGCCACGTGTTTGAGGAGACCCAGGTGGCCGGCACCCCCATGTTCGTGGTCAAGGCCTACCTGCCTGTCAACGAGTCCTTCGGTGAGTGAGCTGGTCCTGGGCACTGTCCTGGAGCGTGGTGGCTCCCAGGAGCATGATACCACCCCTGGGGCGGAAGGAGATCCTTTGTTTCCAGCTGTCTGACCGCAACGGTTGTGGGATTGTGGAATCGTTTTGATTGGAAAAGACCTTTAAGATCAAGTCCAACCATGAACCCAACACTGCTGAGTTCACTCCTAAGCCATGTCCCCAAGTGCCACATCTGTACGTCTTTTAAATCCCTCCAGGGATGAGGACTCAGCCGCTTCCCTGGGCAGCCTGTTCCAGTGCTTGACAACCCTTCTGGGGAAGACATTTCCTAATACCCAACCTAAACCTCCCTGGTGAACCCGAGCCCGTTTCCTCTCGTCACTTTTTATCTGGGCAAAGGGACTGACATCACAAGGTGGTTTGGGCTGGAAATGACCTTGAAATGTCCCCTAGTCCACCCCCCCTCCTGCCATGAGCAGGGACATCTTCATCTCAAGGTTGCTCAGAGTCCCGCCCAACCTGACCTTGAATGTTTCCAGGGATGGGGTGTCTACCACCTTTCTGGGCAACCTGTGCCAGTGCTTCACCACCCTTAAAATCTTACCTAGTCTGAAATAAAAGGGGTTTAGAACCCTTCCCGCTTGTCCTGTCGCTGTAGAGCCTGTCCCCATCTTAGAAGCTGCCTTTAAGCATGAAACATCTCCCTGGAGCCTTCTCTTCTCCAACCCCATCTTCGTTGTTACAGACGTGCACCACGGTTGGCATCTCTGTAGGCTTCTGGGCTCCTCTTTGGGTTCCTTTGGTTAAAGTGTGCTGGTGGTGACCCAGAGTGACACCTCCTGTTCCGCTAGAGGTGACATTAAACTGCGTGTCTTCTTCCCCCTCTGCAGGTTTCACAGCGGATTTGAGGTCCAACACGGGGGGTCAGGCTTTCCCCCAGTGCGTCTTTGACCACTGGCAGATCCTGCCGGGCGATCCCTTCGACAGCAACACTCGTCCTTGTCAGGTGGTGGCCGAGACCCGGAAACGCAAAGGGCTGAAGGAAGGCATCCCCGCGCTCGACAACTTCCTCGACAAACTCTAATTAAACTCGTTGGACTCCTTGGGTTGGGGGGGGAGGGAGGAAAAAAAGAAAATTAATTAATTAGCGTTAACGCCCATGTGAAGGGGTTAAACGCCTGTGACCGCCATCTCTTTGCATTGTTAATTAATGAGTTTCATAGATATTTGAGACTTTAAATGAGGAGAAAAACATCAAAAAAAAAAAAGAAAAAAGCCTTATAGCTTTCTGTGTTGCACATGACTGATCATTGCCATTGTAACTAAAACATTTCCACTAGATTTGCCCAATTCTGTATTTATTTGACTCAAAAAGTGGTTTGGGGAGGGAAGGGAGGGTCCCTAATCCTCCATTTCTCCCCAAAAACGGGGTCAAAATGAGGAAAAAATGAGGAAAAAGGGGGTGGGGGTGTGTGTGGGTGTGTGTGGGGAGGGAAGATGCCCGTCTGCAGTGTGACTGTCCTTCGTGCCCATCGCCGCCTTGTATTAGTGCCACTGGAATTAATTAGTTAATTAATAAAAATTGGATCATGGTGAGTCGATGTGCCTTTGGGGGTGCTTGCCCAGGCAATTGGGGGTAGCGCCCTCTGGCGGGCGGGAGGACCTGGTGGAAGTAGCGCAGCATCAGCTCATCCACCTTTGGCTCCGCCCCCCCT
>NW_010146610.1:0-20086 GCF_000699245.1 Pterocles gutturalis
CATCTCGGCCCTGCGCAGCTCGGTTTCCTGCCTGTTTTTAAACAGGATAATAACGTGAGCTGTAAAAGCAAGCAGGCGAGATGCGGTAGAAAACAAAGCATCAGCATTTCTTCCCCCATTAATAAAGTTCAAAAACCGTTATTGTCTTGGGGAAGGGTCCTTAGGATTTTTGGTTGGTTGGTTTTTTTAAAGACCTATCCTACACCCCTCAGTGCTGAGGCCACCAGCTGATGAGACTCAAAGTCACAAAGCCCTTTTGAAAATGGTAGGCCGAATAAATTACAGAGAACAAAAATTAAATGCTCCTTTTACTGGTTCCCCTCCTTTTTTTTGTTTCATATGTCTGCTCGTGTTGGTTAACATTTCTACCGAGAGGTTTTATACCAGTTAACAGGACAAGGAAGGGGCCCAGCCTGTGTGGTGGTTGGTAAGTGGTTATTGCGGGTTATGGACTGGTTACTCAATAGTCCTCGCTTTAACCAGTGGTAGTGGTTTTGCAAAAGCAGAGGCTCACAAGTCTCAGGAGGTTTTGATGTTAGCAGTGCATTTTTTATTCTCCTGCCTTCTTGTATTGAAGCATTTTTCATTTAAATAATGTGTTGTAGATATCCTAGATGAGATAAATGTGTTCCAGATTATCTCAAGTGGAAGGACGTGTGATCATCTTTGTGAGTCTATCTTTCATTTATTTCTTGTTTTTATTAATACAATGAAACATAGTTTCACGTCAAATGAAAGACCAAACCAAGAAAAAAAAAAAATAGAAGGTCACCTTAAATAAATATTTCAGGACATTATTTCAGCACACATGAAAACATTTATCTAAAGTTTGACGTAATTATTTTATTTGTTGGACAAATCTGCTGAACTGAAAGAAGTCACCCACAACAGCCCTTACCTGCATCTCTGCTTTGCTCTACTGCTTGGGTATACCAACAGTAGTTCTGGGTCTCAAGGCCCTCTTCATTCTGACCTACCAATTTTTTCATCTTTTGTATCATTTACAATAGTGATAAAACCTTATACAGCAGCCTGAAAACTAACTCGACTGCTCTGGGTTTCCTGTAATCCCAGCATGTTTAACTTCATCTCTTCAGCTAAAAGCTATTACTTATTACATGTACATACAGTAATTTCATAAACTCACATAAGCATTTAGGAAATGTGTAAATGAAGGTGAAACAATTAACTGCCTCGCTTTCATTCCATCTTTTCTAAGCACAAGAAGTAGTACCGTATTGAAGGCTTCCAAAAAACTGAATAGTTTTCAGTGTTTCATTGTTAATATCCAGTACTTGACAGGACTGGATATTAAGTTGAATTGGGATTTAGATTCTGCTTTGGAGCGTTTGCTTATGGTGATGAACCAGAGGGATATATAAATAAAGTTTTAAAAAAGTAGAAATGGTACTTTCTGATATGATTTGAGGAAAGAAACAGTATTGCTCAGACTTGCAGTATTTTTGCCACCAGGAATATCTAATTAAAATGACAAATTTCTGTGGCAACAGTGATTTCATTGCCATAGTGCTCTATCTTGTTAATTCACATTGAAAAAATCATAACTCAATTTTCTTGAAATAAAACTAAGATTTGTTTTTGACTGCCCTGTTTATAGGTGAGCTAAAGTTCAGTATCAAATGTCCTGTGCCAGGAGAAAATTCTTACCAGTATTTATAAACAAATGACTGTAATTCCAGGGTCATTGTACTAAGGTGCAGTTATAGGTTAAAATGTAGCAAATGCTATATTTAGATTTTTTCAAGGTACAATTTTATCTGTTGACTTGTATAGTCAGTAACTCTGTTTTTCTTTGCAAATGCATTTTTGTGCTTACTTTTCTGTTGCTGGTTTAGGCCATGATCCATCTCCCGTTAAAGTCAATGACCGTTTCAGCAGACTTCGATAGGTTTCAGATAAAGTGAAATGTTAATCTGAGCCTAAAAGGTCAGTCTGAGAAAGGCCATTGCATGAAACAGGATGTGATCAAGCCACTCAAGCACATGGTGTCTTTACTTCTGACCTTGGGAGATTACCAAAATATTAACAAATTGCTTTATTTCTGCTTGTATTGCATACCTCCCATTGCATACAAGGGCTTGAAATAAGCTTGGATTTACTGGTTTGTGATCTTTTATGCCTTGATTTAGTTTTAGATTCTATGATTATCTTAATATTAAGCAAAAATGACTGTTACTATTAATTTTCTTAGCTACAGCAAGTTTCTTCGCAAAGCATTAAGAATGATCTGAGGATAATAACTAGTTCAAGGTTAAATTAAAATATAATGAAAATGCTGACACCATCACAGAAACAATTGCATTTGTTCTACTTCATCAGGTCCCAAAATGACATATGAAAGTATACTTGATCTAGCTCTTACAGTTTGGGATAGAGGTCTTTACTTGAAGTTAAAAACAGCCAGAATGTATCTAGGAGGTAGATTTCATGTCCTTTTAGAAAAGGAGGCTAATTCTGTGACTAACTGGACAGGCAAACTTAAAGCTTTCTGTCTGACTTTCCTTGCACTGATACTGCACTATTTGTGGTTCCCTTTTACTTTTTCTTCTCCCCTTGTTTGGGCAACTGGCTGTGGCTAATTTGGTGGAATACATACCAGAAGGTGCAAACAAGTGCCCATCGGTTACAGTTGCTATCACGGCAGGTGCTATGATGGATTACTTTCCACTAACTAATTGATATTCATGAAAGTTGTGGAACTGCTAGTGCTTTGTAAACATTTCTTTTTAGGGGGATACATGAAGAATAGAACCATCAAATAAGCCTGATGTTCCTAAGGAAGCAAGTTAAAAATCAGAAAAATATTTCTAATAAATAACTAATACCTTTCCAAAAAGCTGACTAGTAAAAACCACAATTTGAATCCAAAGAAAAGTACTTTACTAGGAGTTTTCCTGAAATGGAGAGAAAGACTTAGTCTAGTGATACACATCAGAAAATAGCCATAGATCCAGACCCTTTGGAGACTTGTAAATGACCATCATGCAAAGGCAGGTAGTTCCTTTGAATGAATTAACTCTCTGGTCCGTCTTAGAGAATATAGATTGAGTCGGAACTTGCCTTTGCACAAAAAGCACAACGGTGTAACTAACCAGCTTTTTGAAAGGAAATTAATACAATGCCAGTCCACAAAACACTTGGATACCTTCCTGCTCAGAGCCTTAAAAAATGTCAGCTGTTTACTGTATGTGTTTTGCTCTGTGAATAGTGGAATACATTTCATTTGCTACATATCGTATTTTGAATTTTCACATAAGGCAAAATAGTACTTTAGATGCAGAGATCTCTTCTTATACACAGTAACAAAAAAAGTCCCAGGAGTGACACTGGGGAAAACGAATTTCCTCTCGGTCTGTTAAAACAAAAGCAAATTCCAGTCTTTGATCTTCCTACGTAATCTAAAACAAATACTCAAATTTGTGAAAGCAAACAAGCTGCAAGAAATGTCAATGAACAGAGGTAAGCACTATGAACAACTGTAGGAAAAATGCAGTTCCAACTTTCCAACTTCATTTAACCTCTGCTGTTACAGCAGTGGCTAAGCAGTGTCATCTATATATGAAGTGGCAGGGGTTAAACTGAAGATCCAGTATAAGTTAACGTAATTGGACTGGTGCAAAGGCCTATCTAGTTGCTGTAATTGGATCTGAACTCCACATATATAATTTTTAACAGACGTTGCTTACAAACTGGTTCATTTTAAACTGAAATACATGTTCAGTTCATGTTCTATACCACTGTAAGTGTGACTTTAAATTATTGGTGACAATTTAGAAGTGCCGGAAGGTCTTCTGGCTTGATATGAAGTGATCACGTGTAGAAAAGTAATTGTATTCCTTTCCTCCCCCTCCTCCTTCCACCTTCTTCCCCTCCAACAGATGAACAGGCTGAGTTGACTCCTGAATTGCTGCATTTAATATTCCACTATGTTAATGTGAAATGAAATAAAATGACAGTTTGTATTACTATGTTGCTGTTCACAATGTGAAGTGAGGGACTGAAATTCTACTAAAATTCAAATGTAATGCAAGTAGCAGTATAAATGGAACATCAGAGGTATAAATTTTCCCTGCCTTACAGACACGCAAATTGGGAATAGTTCTGTTAAAGTCAGTTTTCATCGGTATACTGTAGTTTCCTCAGGGTAAATGAGAAAAAACTAGAAACCCCCCTTACCTGCAGCGTAGAGCAACATGCTTTGATACTCAGTGTCTTTACTAAATGGTCACCTTTGCATGCAGAAGGAATTCAAAGAGGAAAACAGCTAATCTGAGGTATATGATACCATCTCATTTTTTTCAGGCTTATCTCTGCTTTTTTTCCTGAAATGCCCCTTTTTTATCTTTCTGACCTTTGAACACCACCAAAAGCACCATCTGGTGACAATGTACGTTGCAACGCTTTTCCCCAGATGCTGCTATTTGGGTTAATTTATACTCATTATGAAATTCATCATTACAAATCACTGCCAGATCATATCAACCATATCACTGAAACTGGCTAAAAATCTTTGGTTGCAGAGGATGGGAAGAAAAAACTAAGCTGAACCATAACTATAGCTATTAAAGTTAACATAGTTTGCAGTTACCAGGCAGAGGATATCTCCACTCTGTTAGTGAAAAGAGGAACAAAAAAATATAACAGATTTATTGAGTTTGTTTTGTATGTTTTACTTTTACCTGATAAAGGAGTTTCAAGCACTGTGTATGTAGAGCCAGCCCAGGGATTTCAGTTACACTCACCCATACTTTTTAAAATAATTATTGTTAAAGTTAAATTCTCTCATCTTTTGTATTTTGACTGAATTACCCTTAAAAATTGTTTTAATTGTTTAAATCGTTTCAAGTGTTGTGGTAAGAAATGGCAACAGCCACTAGGTGGCATTTATAATCTAGCTTTTACAGCTGTGCAATTTCAGTCACTGTCCTAAATGTAAGACCTCGTGTTCTCTCAGTCATGACAACTGTGGTCCTATTACAATTTAAGCGAAGTCTTACTGGAGTAGTTAGATTCAACTGCTATTTTTCCTTCAACATAGTTGGTAGAAGATAAGAATAGCACATGTTCTAAAATTTGAATGACCTTGATGGAGGAGCTTTGCTGAGTGAAGTTGGTGGGCAGAGGAAGACAGTTCAGAAGGAAAACAAAAAAAATGAAGTTTCTGCAGATCCTCAAAAAGTCCCAATGCACACCACAGGTATTTGGCCCTATGGATTGCCTTTGAGGGGAACATTTGTACTAGAGGTGCTAGCAAGAATACTATTAGGAGTTCACACAAGCAAACTGGTAGTAGTGGCTTGATTCCTACAGTCTTACAAAATGTAGCACTTCTCTAAATTGATAGTCATGTCTGTACATGCAAGCACCTAAACATAGCTCAGACTGAAAGTGGAATTATTGAACAACAGAAGTTTGTACTGTTATAGTTAGTGTCTTCTGAGGGTCTCAAAGTATATTAAAAATATATTAGACAGTCCTTGGGTTTCATTATCCTCATCTCATGGATAACAAGATAAAATAATGTTGGCAGAAAAAATAAAGGAGTTGTTGCTATAAGACTGTCAAGTTAACTATTTTTCAACCAATATATTAACAAGTCAAGAATCTGTATAAGGTCCCTTGTACCCCAAAATATTATTACTGGGAGAACTTTGCTAAAAGAGAAGGAATTATCAGTGAAGCTCTTCACACTGCCTCTTCTGAGAAATAACTTAGATTGGCGATTTTAAGTCTTTTGGAAGTGAACAATCACTTTTATTATTCTCACTTTTGCTGCATTTTCCTGGTGGACTGTATTTTCAGTTACAGGGAAAAGACAGTACAGCAAAGCTCAATCTAACTGAATACTGTAAGTTCATCATACTGATTGTATTATTCACCAAGTATACAGTAAAATTCACTATTATGTATATTTGATATTTCTTCTCGCAGTTTGCTGTTATTATCTCAAAATAAATGGAGTGCATTAAGTTGTAGAATGTAACTTACAGCTTTGAAAACATAGAAGAGTATTTGTGCTTTTTTATTGTATGAGCAGAGTTTGAAGAAGCAAAGAACATAAAAGGCTTCCTTTTTATATTTTACTTCACTGTGGTAAAAATAAATAATATTCTTTAACCCAACAACTGAAAAAAGCTGTAAATAAGATAGATTTTATTTCTGAAGGAAGGCACAGCTCAGTTTCTCCCAGAAACTGAACACCACAGGTGATCTGGAATTTAAAGCTCTTTACAATAGCTAAGCTTTTACAATAACCTTGTGAGCTAAACATTATCCTTCTGTTGTTCAAGAGGAAACCACCTTTAAAGAAGCTTAAGTACTGTGTTCAAGGTCACAGAATGGACACATTCTGTGGATAAATAAGACTTATTTTATTAGACTGAGTGGTTGTAGCTGGAGAAAAACTGGACAAAGTTTTTGTATACAAGCTTTCTTTACCTTTTGGGAGAGACTGAGTGGAAACCTACTTACATGCCTAGAAAGAGAGAAAACACTGAAATTATTGACCAGTGTCCTTCTCTGTGAGGGTATGTACTAATACTAATGCAGCATTAAGCATTGATTAAGCTAGATATGGTAAGCAATATTGGTTAAATTTTAATGAGGAAAATATTTTAATTTACCCCTAGTAAAATGTATTTGGGCTATCAAATATGCAAGGTTCTTTTGAAAGACTTCTTACATTTTAAAATGACTCCTTTCATATAGGTTTAATTTTGTCATGAATCTTATGTCCCTGTTAATAATTTAACTCTGACTGGGCAAGAAGTCATTCAAGATGCACAAAATGTGTCAGAATTTGAGTGAAAGGATTAAGCAGAAGTAGAAACTGTTAGTCTCAAAAGATAGGAGTTGTGGTGTAGACTGAAAATAGCTTTTAAACACAGGCAGGCTTTCTAGAACTTGAAGTCCACAAACTTGGGAGGGATAATTCATCTATATTTAGATTACTCTACTATAGCATAATCAAGGTTTCTATGAAACTGGAGGTTTCAAATCATTCCTTGATCTGAAATAGATGCATCAGTTGAAGATACCAAACAGCATTTCTGTTAATACAAGTCCAAGAAAAACAGTGCTGTAATTAGGGAGAGGTACAACTATTCAAAATAAAGGACAGAGATGCATGCCTGATTTTAAAGTCTCATTTATTTAATTTGTTAAAAAAATTAAGATACATTAAATAGATTTTCTACAACACCAGTTTGCATGACTAGTAAAGTTACATTCATAATTTTATAACAATTTTCTGTTTCCTTTACCATCTGCTAGATAAGAATGTCACATCTAAACCAATGCTGAATTAGCCCTTAACATCCCTGTGAGGTAGGTCAGTGTTAGCCTCATTTTATATAAGAGGAAACTGAGGAATGGAAAGTTTCAGGTCAGTGTACCAGAAAAACTACAGTAGAGTTAAGCCTAGAATTCTAGTCTTCCATTCCTTGTACTGGGCCTCTCATCTAGTGTCTTTCTCCCTTTCTGAAAAGGGAGAACAGCCTATAGTAGCTACTGTTCTCCTCCTTTCTCCCCCTCCCACTGCTTTCCTTTACATTGTATATCTTGATGATTTCTCCATCTAAGCTGATTAAATCTGATAAACATCAGTAGTTCCTATCTGCACTATACAGATGAAGTAGCACATCTGAAGACCAGAATTAAGCTAACTGAAAACAGACTGCGGGCAGTTAAAGACAACATCACTGTATGTAGTGCCAGAGATCCAAGTCTGAATTTTGTCACTAAGCTGCAGAAACAGCAATACTAACACATGGCTTTTCTAAAGCAGCTTTCTTTTGAAGAGGTAAAAGGACTCAGGATTGATTAAATCTCATATCTGCAGGGCATATCCCTGACAGACTGCCATAGTGAGGGGATTATTTGTGCAGCAGTGCACATTTAGTGCAGTCAGGGTCTACCCATGTTAGGTCCCTAAAGTAAACAAAATATCAACTTTCTTTAGGGCAGACAATGAAGGAGGTGGTATTGCAAAGCAAATCACTTAATGAGGTAGAATTTGAACAATTAAGAACCACAAAACACATCTGAATTGCTACAGATATTCTTTTCAACAAAATTGACAAGGGTATTAATTAGTCATGTATGCTGTGTGGGCTAAAAGCACAAGTGTCTGAACAACACTTCAATAAAATAGCCTGCTTTTAAACAAAGTATTTACATTATTTTAAATTAGTTATAAAATAGCATCTTAAAACAGTAAGTTTAAAATATATATGTAGTTCTCATACTAGTGCCTACTTAAGGTGAGTAAAGAACTTTTTTCTAGTGCTACTCATGTGCACCATATGTGTTGACAGCAAGAATACAGTGGAAGTAATCTTTAAATCAGACAGAGCTCAGCAAATGCTAATAAGAGATCTGTAAGGAAAATTTAAGTCAAATTTGTCCAAAGTTCTTGACTACTATCATGTATTAAATAAGACAATTAGAAGTTGCAGCCATCAGTACTAGTAGATCACTACATAATTTCCCATTTTATATTAAGTGGGATTTTAATTTCATCTTTATTTTTAGAGTTTCAGGTCTTGGACACCACTCTAGTTTACTCAACTATCCCTTATATTAAGAAGCACAGGTTAAAAAGAGCCCATTTCTCAAAAGAATGAGCAATTCAAATAACAAAAAAAAAAATCAGAAGATTGCCCCCCCTCCAAGTAGAGTGTTCATGGAAATGGCTATCTTGTGTGTTCCATGAGTGATCTGAAGACCAGAGTTTCTATTTATAATATCTCAGATGTGGAAGCTTTTGGATATCTCAGGGCTATTATCCGTTTTCTTCAGGCCTTGAAGGAAGCTCGAACTACTCTCCCCTTAAGAGGCTGAGGGGGACGAAAATTATTCACCATTTGGATCCTCTGGTCTTCCTCACTAGTGAATAGGAGCATGCGGAATTTCTCCAGCTGTAAATTCAGGTGAAAATTCACTGCTTTGAGGGCAATCAATACTAATGTTTATAGTAAAAGGACCAAAGGAAAGTATTCAGTACATTGCAATCTGTTAATAGAATAAAGATCCTAGAGAGTATTAACAAAATAAACAGAAGCCCTGATTATTGAACAGGCAGATTATTCACAAGCTAATGGTCTTAACTTAGCCACACTGCAAATCAAACAGTCACTGCCTGTGTTGAATCATACAAGACCTAGGAGAGCATAAGAAGTTTACCTGTTTCTCTGAAATTCTGATGGGTTCTTTCAGCACTATCCATGTTACACTCTCATTAAGGGGTGGTGTTGTCAAAGAACCAAGGTATGTCCAATAATCTAGACTCAAAGGCAGTAGACATTTGGGGTTGAAGCTTGTAAATTGAGCTTTTGTTCCCTGGAAAACAAAAATTGATACTTGAAATTTATCTTTTTACTTTTAAGTGCAGGGTAAAGAAGTCTTTCTGAAAGATAAAAAATGCTAAAGTAATATTAAAAAGTAGGGGAGAGGCAGAGTCTATAAAGGTTTGGCCGCCTTATAACAACTGTTATCTAAGGGTAGCATGGCCAGTGTGATGCCTGCTACTGGCTCACTGGACTTTGAGTTCTTGCCCCACTGCCTCTACCAAAGTTCAGTTCTTGTCACAAAAGTTCTAAAAATAATGCAGGAAGTATATTCTGTATATAGTGCTCAGTGTGAGCTATAGATCACATCATGGCAGACTTCCTTTCCTCATTACTTGTTATTTTCTATGTTCCCCATCTATTTCAGTAGAAAATTTGAAACTATGGAGAACCTGGCCCCAAACAGTCACTTGTTAGGACAAATATTGGCTTTAAAAATCAAATGTTCAAGTCTAAAAGTAGAGGAAGGTGGATAAACCAAAAGACCAGTGGAAATAGGAGATACTGTTTCAAGTATGACTGCCTCAGCTACCACAGTCTAGGGCAAGATTTTTCAGCCTGTAGGAGTATTGGAAAGGTACTTGTTCACTCTGAAAGCACTGTCCAATTGTCTGTAAAATTGCTTATAAGGAACATAATGAGCAGCTTATCCCCAGTGGCAAACCTGCAGACCTCCCATCACCACAACTAAGGGATAACTTTCTTTCCTGCAAGTAGAATAAATCACTTAAACAACAAAATATTGTTTAGTGGGTCTACAGCCTGCACATATTGCTGTGTCACTGCCTTGATTTCCTGTCTTTCATGGGCATATACAAAGGAGTGAGAAATACTATGCCTACTCAAGATTTAGATTTAGTTTATTTTTGCATATTAGAATTTATACTTTATAGAATGCATTAACCTCATGGAAATCCAGGAAGGATAACATTTGTAGTGATCTAATCAGTCTGCACTTGAGAAAGTGCAGCAGGTATCAGTCTGCAGCAAAGCTCTCAGATACATCTGGTTAAAACCTCCTTCAGGCATCACTGTAATAGCCTAGCTCAGGACCTCATGAAGATTTTCTCCTGACAGAGCTTTGCAGCAGAAGATAGACAACCAGCTTTGACTTGAACAAGTCTAGGCTCAAGGGAAAAGGTTTATTTTGCTGAGTACAAGAGCTGAGCCTGAAAGCTCATAGGAGCTTTTGATTTTAGATGCTCCGGGGAAAGCAGAACCTCTGCATGACCAGTGGGGTCAGCATAGCCTTGGGAGGCACCTGAGAGAAGCTGAACTTTGGAGAAGAAGAGAATACGATTACAGGGATGTTCTAATTACAGAAGGATTTGTAGTGGGTGATTTTCCATTTTATTTCAAACATGTACACAAGTTTTATTTCTAAAGGGTATCCCAGAAGCAATTAAATTTGAAGCTTAAAACTTACTTTAAATTTTACCATGTACAAAGCATCAGTGAGTCTGTTCATATTGGCATGTTCTTTCCCAATCTAAAATAATGGAATAGACAGGTTAAATAAGAATGACTATAATTATGCTTTGAATAGGTGTTTTCTTATCTGAATCTCAACATTCCTACTAAAGTAAGTTTAACAGCAATTTGCAGTGAGTTGCTGCTTCCAATAAGTCATCTGTTTTCTTTAAGCATTTCTTAAATATGTGGCTTGGTTCTCAAACACTTGACAGCATAATGCTTTTCATCATATAAACATGCTATTTTTGTGATTCTTACCTCCAAGAAAACACCAACTACTGCCAAGCCATCTGGAGCTGCTGCTGCTTCTCCAAATGTTGCGTATTTTCTGGCATTCCAGTGAACTAAGTGGAGCTTTAAAGAAAAATAAAAAATAAGAATTAAACAAATTAGTGATAGAAGCTGTGAACATAGGTTTTCTTATGCTAACAGGCACTAATGGGCATTCATAATAGAATGCAGGTCTTGCTCCAAAGACATCTTTGGAAAGATGGGCAAGTTCAATCTTTTGGACCAGTCCATAAGCATGGACAGCAACTAAAATTTATATATCAGCCTTAATTTAAAAAAAAAAAATCAGGCATTAACTTGTGACATAACTTTTCTGGTATGGGCCTTCATCCCATGAAGCACTATGCCCCAGTACTCACTGATAGACTCCAGGATGCTACACTACTGGGGTATTTGGGATAGATTGTGCTGGGAAAGGCCTGTACCTTGTCCTAGCTTTGCCAGATTAAGCCATTTCGAAGCTATGAATAGCAGCAGCATTTCACAGGTTGTGATCATCAGATGAAGCCTAAGGTAACTGTGCCAGGTCATGGACCTATACATGGCTCCTCATTGTGTTTGTCAGTATATCCTCCCCATCTGTATAAGTAAAAGGATCCAATCCATTGTGTGCAACAGGCTACACTGCACAGCAAAGAGCTGTCAGAGGTACTGCATGAGTGCAGCAGCTAAGCTGTGGGGCTAGCTCTGTCCTGTTGAGTAGGATAAGATGACTGAAAATCTTGGAGAAAGGGCTGCACCAGGGGGATAAGTTTGCATCCTAAAAACCAGGGTGATCAACAGCTAACTTCACTCTAAGGAATAAAATTCCCATTAAAGTCTATGCTGACCTAACCATGGCAAGTAAGCAATCAGAATTGTAAGGGACATGCAGTCCCCACTGCAGACAAAGTCATTTGTCAAAAGCATTTGCATGAATTAATCCTATCTGTAAAAAGACATCATTACCTCACATGGAAAAGGTTTGCCATCAATTGTATGCTCCGATCCCTGGCTGTCCTTTGTGCCCCAGTGAAAGTGAAACTGCTTGAGCCGAAATGGATTCTCAAAGGGACCACCGCTGATTGCTAGGCAAGAAAAATAAAAAAAAAGAAAAAAGCTTAAGCATTCTGGCTGTTTAGCTTTGTGTTAGTAAAAACTAACCACTGTTGGCACAATAGTGGAAAAAAGCCAGCAGCATCTCCCAGTTGCCAATATCAAAGATACACATCATCCAGACATTTAGATGGGTTGAATTTCTTATTGGAAAGCACTTAATTCATAAAAAAATAAAGAAACATCAAGTGTCTACTTGTACAGAATTTTGTAGCATTTTTGAAGTAATGTATTTGACATATGAAGATGTGGTAGCTTTGTTATGGTTATGCCTTTCTTGTTAAGCACCATAAATCCAAGTTGAATATTAAAAAATAAATCACAATTTGAAACTCATGTACTTAACATTTTTTACAGTGCTACTTGAGATTTTGTTCAAGAGTGTAGATGCCTTGAGCATCAAGTAGACAACTCAGCTAAGTATTTCCTCTTTAGCTTGTCTTTCATTCCTGTGGAGGTTCTCTGTATTCTGTTTCCTTTAAATACCTGATCCCATAAAAGAGGTAATATAATACCTTGTATTTTACATGACACCATTCAAAGTCTCAAGTCACCTTATAAAGGTGAGGAAATGCTAGAGAAACTTCATCTATCATTTAGGAATAACACTTAAGAACAGATGAATGTTTAAGATGCCACCTATAGAAGATGCTTTATCAACAGCATCAGTAATCCTCTGGTAATTGCATATAGCACTAAATCAAATAAATTTTGCCCAACAGACATGAAAACCTGATCAGAGTCTTATATTAAGAAAATTAAAATTACATTTAGTATATGTAAAGCACTTATCTTCAAGGTAGTCCATAACATTTTATTAAAAAAATAGAGCTGGGGCTTGCACAGTGCTACCCCATGTGCATAGCTCCAGCTGGCCTTTATGCAGGAAACTAGCCTTGCCAAAGCAAGAGTTTTAGTATTGATTAAGAATCTAAGTACCTCCTAGTATGTTTTTCTTAGTAATGAACTTAGCAATGGAATGCATCACCTGTCTCAAACATTGTTTTAATAAATCTAGCTATGATGGGTTACTGTCAAAACTCTCTTGTGGCATTTATACAGAGTTATGAGTCACTGGATCTATTTCAACACAACCAGAAACACTTTAAAGCATGTTTCCCACTCCTAGCAGTCTTCTTCCTTGCAACTGTTATTAAAACAAAGCATGTGCTGTGTAGAAAGGGCAGAGGTCTTCATTCCTGCATGTACTCTGAGCCTGTATCTCTAAATGCAGAGTAATAGATCATGTTCTTAAACATCTAAAGCTGGATAAAGTTCACTGTTATGTAGATACAGTTCACCTTAGAACAGCACGAAAGTACTTAGCAAGTTAAGACAATACTTCCAGATATATTTTACAAATTCTCTTTGTAGGGTGACATGTTAATGGATCTACGTAGTAAGATTCTGGACAATTCACATCCAGTCTCCTCTTCAAATTCAGTAAAAGTGTTTGAGAACTTGGCCCTTTAGTTGGGCAGTTTTAGATTCATTCCAGAAATTTTAAAACAAAAAGGCTGGAATTTTAACCCCCCACCCTTATTTCAAAGGATTACCAGCACAGACAAGTCACTTCACAGAAAAAGTAACTTTGAGTGTCTAGGATATCCCATTTAGTTAGAATCAATAAAAACATCCAAATGGAAGATGAAATCAGCTGATAGGTTTCAAAATTGTTCAGAGTGGTTTTTTTTTAAATGCACTTGTTCCATTTATCAGCTACTTCATCATCTCCATTTGAATGTTCTTCCCCTACCCTCTAGATGTCAAAGCACAGTCTACCATGGAAGCAGAATTAACAGAACTAATCAATCACTTAAAGCATTTAAGTGCTAAGAGACAATAATATGCAACTGCAGGTAGTCCAACATCCACAAACTGCTACCAACTCAGAATTGGCTGAAGACTTTCTAACTTCTGAATAAACTGAACTGCTCTGAGGCAGAAAGGAAAGAATAAAACAGTGCAAGGTAACAGTGTCTAGGTACAACTTGGTGCAGTGGACTATGATGATGGATACTAAGCTATATGAGGTGATCTCTGCTAATCCTCTTCTCTGCCCTACCCCTGTGGATGGAAACTGGGCAGTGAGCCAGACAGAGCTGGCACATGGGAGCATCTTTGATTTGGATGATCATGGAAACAAGGCAGTGAGTAGTGTACGTATCACTCTGTGCTGGATGCAGTCTAGGAGTGCTGGAGACATGGATGGATTCCCCGTCTAGCAAATGGACAATCCCCATTTAAAAGGGAAGCACTGCAAGCAAACTTCTGATTTTTTCTGATGCAAGAGCTTTTCCTAATGCAGAAACACTATTCTGCTGTGCAATGCTGCATTGCTAGAAAGACTCAAGGGAAGACAAGAAATGGGAGGACAAAATATAAAGGGCTCTGGTCATATGCCTTGTTCTAAACTGAAGTTATACATCATATAAAATATACTATACAGGACATACTCGTTTCCCTCACTAAGTCACAAAATGGTATTCCAAGTTAGTTGGCTCTGTGTTAGTCTCACCTGTCTTGTCATCAGTATCTTCAAACTCAACCATGACTGAATGGCCATTGTTGGAGATGGTGAGAGATGTACATGATTCATAGGAGATAATAAGCGGCTTCAGATTAGGGTCATAAACTGCTCTTGCAGAAACTATATCAATAGGTGACTGGCGGTTCCCTTGGGCAATAGGATAAGATTTGTGCCACTCTGAAGGTCCTTCAAAAGGAAGGAAAGGAAAACACCATTATTTTCTTCCTAGGATACACAAAATAATCATTACAGGTTTTCATGGGGCTTGAAGTAAAGCCTTCTGAGCAGGAGTGACTTGAAAGTTTGAAATCCAACTTAAATTCTAAGCTGGGGTGTTTTTATTAGCACAAACAGGCTGCAACAAGATGGGGGATTCAAATATCTTGTACAAGACACACTGAGAAAAATCACAACACGTCAGTAGGTTGCTGTACCTTCAGTTATTTGTGCCACTGATTTTCTGCAGAGTTTGTAATTCTTTACCAAGATATCTGAAGACCTCCCAAGGTGGGTGCAGGTGTAAATACACTTGTGTGCACACGTGCACTCCCCCAAAGAAACAGTATTTAATTCTTCCTAGGAAAGGTAGTGTAAAAGCTCTGGTGATTCAAATGAGATGCAGATGACTCAATCCCTTAGCTACTGACTATGCAGTTATTTTTAAAACCATTTTATGACTGCAGTAAATCTTTGAGGCAGCTTCTCTCTTCACTCATGCCCATTATGGTATCTCTCTACCCTCAGTGAAGGGTACAGTGTGTTAATTAACATTTTTGGACTTCCTGGCCCCAACAGAGTGGGGAGAAAGACCAATTTAATAGCACAGCTCTCTGCTGCCAGAGCTGGAACATTCTTATGCTATTTGAGATAAGAAAACCTTATCTGTATCAGAGAATTACTTATTCTTACCACTTTTTCTACTTTGGTATGGTAGTACAAGAAGCAATTAAATTATTCCGTTGCTTGTGTTCAGAAGTGTTACTTTAAGATTCCCAGGAAGCATATTTTTAATTGTAGCATTCTCACCTACTTTCACAAGTAGAAACTTTTTAAAATTAAGCACAGATATTTATTTACCCTCAAGCTTATGTAACAAAAACAGTGATCTATTATACCTATTTGTCTTTGGCATTTTCTGAAAAGCTAAGCTTATAAAATAATATCTTTTCTCAGCCTGCCTATAAAGCAGATTTAGGATTTAAATACTGTTGCACAAGCTTAGGCAATATAACTTGTCTCCTACAAGCTTTGTAATAATAAACATGGGTTTATTACGACTACTTATATCCCCAAACACAAAACACCATCTACTAGCACTAACCAGCTTCACTTAGCATTCAAACTTGCTTTTGGACTCACAGAAACTAGATAACTGCTGTTAGAAGAGTTAGACTGGCTCCCGAAGGTTATGCAAAAGACTCTTGTTGGACACTCAGCAGCTGTAATAATTGCTGTCAAAAGCAAGAGAGACTCCTGAAGGCTCTGCAAAAGATTCTTATTGGACAACACCAGTCACCTATCCATCCTTCTCTGTAAAGAATACAGGTGCTACAAAACACTATTGCAGGAATCTTTCAGTAGCTTCATATACCCTCTCACTCTGTGACACATTCTTGGAAGTGGGAAGCAAAGGAAGATGACTAAATTAAAGACTGTCAAATCAGAAATTATAAATTGTGATATAAAAGATCTGATACTGATCTGTGCAATTTATTGATGCTCTAGAATTATATAACATATACCTTATTTTATTCGCTTCTATGGAAGCCTAGATATCACATTTCAACAACTGCACAGGATTAGGGGATCTATTACTACTCTCCTAAATCTTCTTTACTTAAAATAATTGTTTTTGGAGAGAGAGAGACAGTTAATCCTTTTCATAACAGTTTTTTGAAAAGGGACCCATCTGGAGGATCTGCAGCCTGAAAAAAAATACTCAGCACTGCTTCCCTCAGTTTTGGAACATTGATTGCAACAATGAAAGGCATCAGGCATAAGTTTGTGCATCTTTTGGTGCCACTTTCTGTGTGCTATTTATTATCAATAAAGTGATTAATTACCTGCTGTAGATACTTGATGCTTGCAGACATTGAAATGCAGTCAGCTCTGCAGGGCTCAGGGAACAGCTCTAGAAAGAAAATGAGTGGGGGAAGATAGAGAGATGCAGCATGGAAAATGCTATAACCTACCGTCATCCTGCCCATATCCCCAACCGTGGTGGCCAGTCATTCTAGGGGAGCTACACCGTGCTCTGCTCCCAGCTCTCTGCTCGGGGTATTGCTGCTTACCTGCCTTTATAGCGGCTCACCGTGGGATAGGGTCAGCCCCTTAAAGACACAGAGCAACCAAAGCAGTTCCTGCAGGACAGGGAAAGCGCCCGCCTCCCTCCTGCTCTCACCTTTGCTGCTCCTGCTCCTGCTGCTCGCTCGATGTGCTAACTCAGCACAGGAGAAGGAAAATGTAAAACTGAGATAAATGAAGTCCCAGGACTTAGAGAGGAACCAAGACTGCCTAGGCGGCAGGGGGATCAAATCTAGGAAATAGCAGTAGTTTCCCATTCCACACCACAAGGAAGCAAGAGCCGTAGTAACCTGCTCTGAGCAGCAGGGCACAGTAAACCGTGCAGGTTGTAGTAGGAACTGCCCTTCTCGCTTTTGTGTTCTGCAGGGGGAAACATCACCTAGTTACTGCCTCTCTTTTCGAAAAAATTCCAGCTGTAAAAAATGAATGATGCTTCCACCTGATTTGTAATGAAAAATTCAGAATCAGTGCTTAGATGAGACTGAAAACATTCTCATCTCAGAAAAAAATACTTGTGCTACTTTTAAACAATGTAAAAATCACAGCAATTAGGGTTAAATTGGCAATCTGATGGTTTGTGGGGTTTTTTTGTAACTCTAAAGAAACTTTTTTTAAAAGACAAAAATAAAAGTGTAGTTATATTAGGGAAGAGAACACAGCAGACTCTAGAGAAAGGAGCTGATCTGTGAAGCCTCAGTTGTATGTTGGTATGAGACAGTAGTTGCCTGCACCATGCTAAACCTGTGAAGAGGCTACAATGAGATACCCAATCTGTAGCTGTAAAATATCTTAAGACATCTTTGTGTCAATAAAAATGGCTCCTTGGTAATAATTCTGTTAGATCTGAGGAAATACCATCTGTCAAGGCTAAATTTTATAAACATATTGATTTTCATAGAGACAATAGCACACAGAAACAGGGACTCTTCTATTATGCAATCAAGAAAAATGGAAGAGAAGCCTCAATTGTCTGGTATGAGACAGTAGTTGCCTGCACCATGCTAAACCTGTGAAGAGGCTACAATGAGATACCCAATCTGTAGCTGTAAAATATCTTAATTTTCATAGAGACAATAGCACACAGAAACAGGGACTCTTCTATTATGCAATCAAGAAAAATGGAAGAAAAAAATCAATGAAAGCATTTTATGCAACTTTTATATTGTGGTACTGCCTTGTAAGAATTCATTTCCTTTTCCATAGGAGTCAGCTATAAAACCTTTGAGATTCACTAATGCAAGCTACATCGCTCAATAAGGCATGTAAACTGCTGTAAAGCTGTCCATAGAGTAGTCCTACAATGACTTACTCAGGTCAACTTCTCAATTTATTTCTGTTAAACTGCAGTGATTTGCTCAGGTCCCTGCACAGCCCTGACACGCACCAGGGACTGCCACCGCAGGTGTGTCTGTGGCCAAATAGTCTGCGCACACAGAGCTTCACGGTGACTCACATACTGGAAGCAGTACAGCAGCACTGCCAGCGGGTTAAAATACTTTGCTGCTTAGTAGGACAAGTGAGCTCTGAGAAGTTGTGATACACTGGTTCTTATTCTTGTGTGGCTCTGTGCTGTGCTCGTGCATAGGGAAGCCAGATGCAAATCATCAGGGAAGCTGTTCTAGACCATGGGGAGAAGTAGAAAAAAAACCAAAACAAACAAATTACCAGTGAAAATAAGACATAGAAGAGGAATTGTGTATATTAAAAAAGCAGGCTATAGACTGGGGAAAACCATATGCAAGACAGAGAATCCTAAGAAACTGTTTTCAAGAAAACTTAGAAACTGAGGCTCAGCTCTTGCTCGCAGGACACAGTATAACGAGTGAACAGAGCGGCAGCCTAGGACAAATACATGGGTTCTTCTGAACCTGTCACTATGTTGTGATACTGAACTAACAACAGCTTTCCCATCCCTATATATGGAATAACTTTCTTTATGATTTAATTTGAGCTCCCTTTATTAAAACTGCTATATACGAACTAACCATTACAGTTAGAAAGCTCCAAGGAAGATTGGAATGCCTAATAGAAGTTGAACATATTAAGCTTTGCAGGTTTGAGGAAATTGGATTTTTGAATCTCTAAGGCAAGCTGTATCTATAACACAGATCTGGAGTCACTGGGAGGTATTCACACAAGGAAATCATGTCACTTGAGGATAATGCTTTTCGTATGTATCACCGTAGAGAGGCAGAGCTGCTTTTTAGGAGATGTAAAATGAAAGAATAGTTATTTGGTTCCAAGATGAATGGCTAAATGGCTCTCTAAGTGTATTTGCTTGAGTAACTTGGTAATTATTTCTGCTGAGCATCTTTAATAATGGCAACGCACATTTGAATGAGGTGTCATGCCTTCTTTATTTAACGCGTATGAGTGTGTCTGATGTGTCATTGCCTATTAACAAAAATATGGCAGAAATTCAGTCAGTTTGGGTACAGGCTGCTCACTCTAGAGCCTTTGAAGTGCGATAGGTAGGAGCAGATTAAATGTTAAAACATTCATCACTCCAGAGCTTGCCTACACCTCAGGTTCTTGAAAAAGTATCTTGTTTATCCAGGCAGCTCATCTCTCTTCTTACATTGCCATTACTGATGCTGTCAGTTTCCAAATGGGAGCTATACCAAGGTGATATCTGCTCTTTATGTGTGCATTGAAATAATTTATAATGGATCCAGAAACTGCACAAAAATACTTCACAAGGTAAATATAAAGAGGAGGAGGGTGTATCATTCCAGATTTATTTTTTCATTTTTTAGTAATTTATTTAAAAAGTGACTGCCTACACTTGTTGATTGACAACAGAAATTTCAGATTTCATATTCTCAAGTTTTTCATTGCAAACCCAAAAACATGATGACTGTATATTGAGATTCTCATGCATCCAGTGTAACTATAGGAGCTGAAAGTGGTAATCCTTCTCCCACAGCTACATAGTGAGATTCATAAGATTTCTAAAGGAAAGAACTCAACATCTATTTACTGTGAATCTCTTCCTGGCATAAGGGGGAAAAAACAACAACAACAA
>NW_010146611.1:0-7759 GCF_000699245.1 Pterocles gutturalis
TCTGTGATTCTGTGATTCTGTGATCCTGCCTCTGTGTGTTCGGCACTTCCATCCCACTGACTCCGTTTGGCTTCCTTCCCACCCTGCAAAATCCACCCTCCTTCGCTCTCTGCACCTTTCTGTGCGTTTGAAATAATGTGCAGGGAAATATTTTGTTGTATTAATAATATTCTAGATTCCTCATACACCAAATATAACCCAAACAGGGAGGAAAAAAAAGCTCCACTTTGCTTTCAGTTGCCGTATGCCTCCGGTGGTCCCCGGGGAAGGGAAGGCAGGGCTCCATAAACGTGGGTAAGTGGGGATATTTGGGCAGTGTTTTCTCTGACCCTCTGGATTTTCTCCCCCCAGAAGCCAACATGTGGAGGATGCTGGAGGTGGCTTCACATGCTCGGAGCCTGGTGCTTCATGGGCTGAGCCCGGAGGAAGACACAAGAGTCACTAGAAGAGCTGCAGCCTCACAGCAAACGAGGAAACCAGCCAGGGCTCCAAGCCACGAAACACATGGAACAGCCCCGCAGGACTGCGGCTCGAACGCAGTGGGGAGCTCTGCTTAACTCGGGGCTGCATCATGCGGGTTTTGCACTAGGAGTTTTTCGGTATCTAAGTTTGGCTCCTAATGTGGGACCGAGCTTGTAGCTAGAGCCTGTGCCAGCTCCTCCTGCTTGTCCCAGCCCCAGCCTCCCGCAGAACTGCCGAGATGCTCCCCGAGATGCTGCCCATGATGCTCTCCATGACGTTCCCCGTTGATGTTCCCCGTGATGCTCCCCGTTGGTGTTCCCCATGGTGCTCTCCACCGGCTGCAGCCCCAGCCCCAGGGCGGAGGGAGGCAGGATGCTCCGTCTCCCTCTTGCCCATCTGCAGGGAGGTGGGCTGGTGGCAGCAGCTCCTCCACTCCCCACATGGGCTTCATCGCCCCACTGCCGAAGCTGTGCCTCCCTAAGGGTTCTGAGTTTTGGCTTTGTGAGGAAGCAGCAGCTCTCAAGGCTGCTGAAGCCCGTGGAAAGCCTCCTCTTGACCTCATTAAGGGCTGGATCGATGCCTGACGGCCAAGGGCTCTCCCTGAGCAGCGCTGGCTCTGAGCACAGCGCTCTGACCCCCCCTCTTCCACCGGCGAGGACTTTGTGGGCTGAGGGGATTTATTTCCTCTCCGGGTAAGGGACATGCTTGGCTAGCTCAGATATTGCATAGTCCTTTTCCTTCTCCAGTTTCAATTCTGTGCTTAAATCCAATAATATGTGTAATAATCTGCATGTCTGGGATTAATATAATGTTATATATTTCTTGAAAGCCTTTCTGATCCCCTAGTTAATTTAATCTTTTATTAACATTAACTAGCTCACGTGGTGTCCAGCAAGCCCAGGGAGTACGCTTTCCAATACCAACAGATGACAGAGAGATGAAAATACAACAGCAGACGCATTCCGCCTCGACCGCAAAAGCAGCAACGAGGAGACGACTCCGGCAAAGAGCCTTCTCCTGCTCGGGGAGCGTTGTCTCCCAGGCAGAGCACGTACCCGCTGCCAGGGATTGCCAGGAAGCAACGCTCAGTGTCGAGGCTTTGAAACAGGGAGGGGGGAGATGACTTCGGAGCAGCCTGCACTTAACAGCTATCGACAGGCGAGTGCCAAGAGCAGAGCGTTAACCTCCCAGCTGCCAAAGAGGCTCCGCGGATCCGTTCTTTGGCTGCTGCGCAACGTTATAAAATAGAAAATAATGGCATGCTGGAAAATGGCCATTTCGCTGCTCGAAACACTGCTCTTGTGCGAATGCTGAGGCTCTGGCACAGACATGGCTTTGTCCGGCTCGGAGCATCCCAGCAGCTTTGTCCGGCTCGGAGCATCCCGGCGGCTTTGTCCGGCTCAGAGCATCCCGGTGGCAGCATGCCGGTCCCTGCCAGCCTGGGAGCATGCATCTCGCTCCACTGCAGTTTTGGGGTGAGCCCAGCCCCCAGGCTGTCCCTGCAGCACCCATCCCACCGCAGGCATCCCCTTGGGGTGCTGCTTCAGCTCCAATGTCCCCCTGCTGACCTGCTGCCCGGCCGGCTCAGCACATCCACCCCAGCTGCAGTTAAACTCGAAAGGCTCCAGCAGTTTCAGTGATTTCCCAGCGAATTTTTGCCGGTGCAGCTCACTTGTTAAACCGAGGCGGTTCGGTGTGTTTTGCTGTCCCTGACACCCCTGTGCTGGGATAATCCTGGTGTTAGATCCGCATGGGAGCGGCTCTGCTCCGGCCATGCAGAGGGAACCCATTAGCAGTGTGCCATATCCCAGGGGATTCCTTTTCCATTTCCTTCCCCGTTACACCACTGATCCCCAAGCACCAACCCTCCCCTGCTCCCCCTTGGGTTTATTTCTGCACTAACTCTCCTGAACTTACGTATTTTCTTTTTTCTCCATCCTGTTTTAGGAATTTTTCTCAGAGCTGAGCAGCCTGGAAGATCTGTGCCAGCAGGGAGCAGGTCTGTGCAGGGTGGTTGGTGATGGGGTACATGGGTCAGGGGGGCTTTGGGGGGCTGATTTGTTTTATGCAGAGTCCTATAAAAATACAGCCCCTGCACAGCACTCAATTTTCATGAGAGGCTTTTCATTGCAGCTTCTCCGAGCCATGTCAGATGGGATGCTGCTCGCCGTGGCTGGGCCACCTCCATCCTCTTGCCAGCGGCTGCACAGCTGCTGTTTCTCCTCTGACATGCCGTGCATGAATGGAGCAGAGCATCCCCCACGCTGCAGCCCTCAGGACTGCTCTCTCCCCAGCCCAGGGTGCGGGGGGACGTGGGGGTGGGCAGTGTTCTCTCCTTTCCTGCAGGATGGGTGCCAGTTTCCATATCCCCATGTGATGGTTGCTTTTGCTTGCACCCACAGGCCAGCGAGGACTCGGGTTCAGCTGCTCTCTGTTATAACCCCAGATTCTCTCCTGCAAGAGCTCAGCGGCTTATCAGACCCCAAAGCACCTTGCCAGCAGGATGCATTTATTTGTATTTGCCCATTAGATGTTCTCGTGGGGTTTGCTCGAGCTGTGCCCTGGTGTCTGCAAGGTGAGGGTTTGAAATCAAGCCTGGAGCAGCGCTGGATGCAAATTTGGCCTTGGATATCCAACATGAGAATTTTCTTTTGCATGCAACCAGCCCTGCTTTTGCATGTTGCATCAAAGAAACGAGCACTGGAAGTGCTGCACCGGGGTGGGGTTTGGTAACAGAGGCTGGCAGAATGCAGGTTAAACCCCCGCGTCCCCCGAGCCCTGCACCCTGTTGGCACGCTGGGAGATCAGAGCGGCGCGGGCTGGGAAAGCGGCGTCAAAAAGGGAACTGGGATACACAGGGCAGTAAATGGGGTTTTCACTGGTTTGGTGAGAAGTTGGCAAATGAGCTGGGGAAGGCTGGGCTGTGTTTTCTGAGCTGGAAGCCGCAGTCAAAAGTAAACTTTGGGGAAGTGTGGTCTCCTCTGAGGTCTGCGCCACGGGGAGCACGGTGCTGCTTTCCAAACCTCCTCTGGTTTTGCTGGGCTAATAAAACGTTATAAGAAACGAAGGAGAAGACGTAGTGGAACCGGGCGATGCGAGAGCCAGGACCTGAGCTGAAACTTCAGATCTGAGCCCAGCTTTGAATCAACCAGCCCCAAACGCAGCTGGTGGCTCCAGCCACGGGCAGGATGCAGCGCAGCGAACGGCACCGGGAGCTGTGAGGGCTGGGGGGCGCGAAGCTGGCAGCCCCCGCATACCTCCATCCTCTGCCAACGTCCTGCAAGGTCTTTGCAATTTTTCTGGTATGGGGCTGGTTTGAATTTTTTTCTTACTTTTTTTTTTTTTTCTTTGGGAGAAGGTGCACCAGCGTGTGCTCAGGGAGGTGCAAGGTGAGGGCAGGTTGTGGTGGTGAAGTGGAGGAGGAGGAGGTGGAAAAATCATAGTCTGGGAAAAAATTTGACTTTTGCAATCGTTTGGGGAGGGCTGCTAATTAGTGCGGAGTCGCCGCACGAGGGAACACCGCAGGAATCGGCAGCGCTCAGGTTGGAGATGGCAATGGAACATTAATGAGATCTGCTGAACTGAACCTTGAGACAAACCCATGAAGAAATTCAGGATTTAGTGCTGAACAAACCCCCCTGGGCGATGCTCCCTCCTCCAGCCCCGGTGTGTCCCCCTCCACAGCCCTGGGGTGGGGAACGGTGGGTGACAGAGCAGGAGGGTCCCTCGGGGGAGTATCACCCACACCCCAGCACGATGCAGAAAAGGTGGGTGCAAAAAATCTGCCTGGGCATTTGGTCGTGGTGGGCATTTAATTTTGTGCTTTCAGGTAACCCGGTCCTGCGTTCCGTGCGTGCTCGGTGCGCGCGCTGGCTGTCGGGTTTTGTGTTAAGGGTGTGCCCGTGGGTTTATGGACGTGTGAGCATTCGGGGTGCAGCTCCCCCCTCCCAGGAGCCGGGCTGGGGGCTTTTTGTGGGGGATGCTGCTGTAAAGAAGAGCTTCGGAGCGTGTGGGAGTGGGGTTTGGGGAGCTTTGTGGGTACTTGTGCAGGACCGACCCCCTCCCCAAACCCACCTTTGGGGTAACGCTGCTGGAAAGGAGCTTTTCTAATGAGCAGTGAGGGCTCTGGCTCAGCCCCGTGTGTCCTCATCACACCCTCACCCGTGCCCCGCTGTGTCTCAGGGTTTGATGGGCACTTGGGTGGGGGTCTGCCTGGGACCAGCGGAGAGGAACTCTTCCTCCACGAACATCAACGGGTATGGGGTTGATGAAAAATCTACCTGGGACAAATCTCTTGGAGAAGGAAGACCTCAGAGACCTCCAGACACGCGGTAAGAGAATCCTCAGCCGTTAGCGCGAAGGTGTGATTTGTCTCTCGTCCTCTTTAACACGGGGCTGAGGGATACTGTCCGGGTAAACGCAACGTTCAGCTGTCTTCTTGGCGCGGCGGCGAAGGGCAAATCCACCTCCTTGGCAGATGATAATGATATACATTAGCCACCCAATTTAGTGAAAAATATTGTTTTCTCCTAATTAAGCAAATTGTTGCAAGCTGGGTCGCTGACTCCCAGGGAAGTTACAGTTTCTGCCTTCCAGGCTGGCTGACAAGAGAAGAGATTTATCTCCAATTCAGATCACTGGAGAGGGTTCTCGGTATTTTATTACCACATGCAACTTCGGGGTGTTACTAAGAGATTAATGAAGAGGGGAGGGTGGGGGTGAGGGGAGTTCAGCAACAGCCTGTGCATGACAAATATTAATTATATTTAATTTCCCATGCAGATGATGCAATCAGCTGTGCAACGCTGGAGATAACGCTTTTGTCTAGGTTTGTTTTTTGACCTTGAGAGGCCGTGTTCCCCCCCTCTCCCTTCTCCTGCGCATCAGAACTCACAGCTTAATTACGCTCCGCGACTCGAGTTCCCTTCCGTGCGCTCAGATCAGTTAACATGTGGGATAGATGAGATAACTACCTGTGGGTCAGCGAACCCTCACCCCGCAGGTATCCTCGGGCAGGATAGTCCCACTGCCCCGGGGGGAAGGAACCACCCCAGCTTCTCCATCCACCAGCTTGGACTTGGTTTCAGAGGCCACACGAACACCCCCAGCAGCATCACACCCGCTGGGGATGCTCACCAGTGTTCCGATACAGCAGGGCAGGGGCTGGCTGGCAGCACCCTCCATCCAAGGAGGTCCCCAGCATCCTGGGGTGGGATGCAGGCATCACCTCCCGCTTCCCCAAGAACCATTGCCTGACAGCAGTAACGGGGAAGGTGTCGGTGTGGCAGCCCACGGAGCTGGCATGGCAGGGCTCAGGGATGCTATTCATGTTATTTATAGCGGTTGGGATCATTACCTTCCCGAGCAAAGAGGAGGGAAGGAGGAGCAGGCACAAGGCTGGTGGCTCAGGGGTGACTGGTGAGTGGCCACCAGTTGGGCACGGCATCGTGGGTTTGTCTGACAAGGGTGCCAGGTGGTTAGTCTGATTTATTGGGAAAGCACTGGGTTGGTTGGGCTGCTGTGTGTCCTGGATTAATGGTGAGATAAACGCTGGCTGAATATAGAGTCAAACTCTCCCTTCGCATGTTTGCATATAGATATATATGTGTGTGTGTGGGTGCACATATATATCATAGAATCATGTCACAGAATCCCAGAAGGGTTTGGGTTGGAAGGGAAATTAAAGCCCACCCAGTACCACCCCCTCCCATGGGCAGGGACACCTCCCACCAGCCCAGGTTGCCCAAAGCCTCATCCAGCCTGGCCTTGAACCCCTCCAGGGATGGGGCATCCACAGCTCCTCTGGGTGATAGACACGTGTGCTCTCCCTTCACGTGGGTGTGCCTGTATGTACACGTGTGTATGTATCTATAGGTGTGCATATGTGTAGTTCAAAGTGCCTTGAAGCATCCCATAGCAGAACTGGAGCTACTGAAGGGTGTGAACTTTCTTAATATTCCAGGCGAGCAGCTCTTGGCCACAATTTCAGCTTTTTATTAAAATTTGATTCAAAGCCTTCATCCACGGTAGTATTTTTTCTGTCTTTAAGATCTTAGTGCTTATAAATGTCATCACCCCTGGCTTTTATTCTGTTCCATGAACTCTGGCAGGCTCTGGGAAGCGGCGGCGGTGGTTTATTGTTGTAAGGGGCCGCTCTGCGGGCTGGGAGCTGCCGGCCCCGGGTAGCGCCTGCCGAAGCCACCGCTGTACTAATGCACGATAAATAATCATAACGTAGAGAGACGCTGTCAGCTTAAATACATCGGGCTTGTTTTCTCACAGAGTGGCAATTTGCTCTGTCATTTATAGTTATGCAAAGTAAGGGTAAGACAGCAATATCCTCGTCTGGTGATGGCTTACACGCGGCCGTGCGGAGCTGGGGAGAGCTGCGTCGGGCTGCCTGGAAACTCCCCACGTCCAGCACCGTGGGCTCCGATCAGCTTTCAGGACTTCTCCACTCAGGCGCGTTTCCTTGCTGTTTGTGTTCCCCCAGCCTCTTCCATTTATTTTTCCAGCCTTTTGCATGCTGAGCTCCTATTTTTTTCTTATGCTTTGAAGCGGAGCTAGTATTCCGAGGGATAGTTTGGTATTAAAGCCTCGCAGAGCTGCTTTGCTTTAACAGGCACTTTGTTCTACAGCTCTCAGCTTTCCAAAAAAACCCTTGGGGTGCTTAACACAGGAATGTTAAAGTCATTTCTTCCCGCAGGAGCCCTGGGGGTCACCAGCCTGCTCTCAAACGCATGGACCCCAAAGCTGCAGGACCGATGTCCCCAAGCTGCTGGTCCTTGCCCAGCAGAGATGCTGGAGGAGGTGGGGGGGGCTTTCCCCACCAGTGAGCATTTCAAGACCCAACGCATCCTGCCCACCAGCTAATTACGGGGCAGCCGGCGGGCTCCCTCACTAACGGCTGGATTTGCCCCTTTCCAGGACCAGCTGCCGGCTCTTTCCTCCGGCTCCCCATCGCCCGTGGGATCTGCTGCAGGTGATGCCAACACATGTGTTTGTACAGTGCCAGCAGAAGTGGCCTTTGCTTGGGTGAGGAATCTGCCACCAGGTCCTGCAATGCCCCCATGGGTGCTCAGCAGAACCAGAGGAGGATTTCGGCTTCTCCTGCTGGTCTCAAGGTCAGAGCAGCTGGGGTTTTGGGGACAGGTCGGGCTGGGAGCGGACATTCTGGGCCATCCCTGGTTGTTGGTTTGCTTTGAAGCAAATCCCCGGCGTGTGCTTGATGCGCAGAGCCGTCGGCGTGGGGAAGTGGGGTTGGACACCCAACGAGGCTCATGAAACAGTGCCGACA
>NW_010146611.1:7790-9426 GCF_000699245.1 Pterocles gutturalis
TTCCCCACGGCATGGAGAGGCTGGGACACAGCCCCCAGGTGGGGTTCCCCCATTGCCCTCCGATGGGTGTCCAGCTTGACCATCCTTCTGCCTGGATTTAGACCCAAGCTGTGACCCCCAGCATCCCCCTCCTCATCCCTGGGGATGCTCTGCTCCCCTGGGAGTGAACTCATCCACCGAGAATTTAATTGATTCAGTATTTTCTGCCTTCCCCTTTATAGGTACGAGTATTTTCCTAACCCCTCTAATTCCTCCAGGCTTGTTTTTTCCATTCTGGGGTGGTTTTGTTTTTTTTTTTTTTTTTTGTTCCCCTCCTCTGCACACAAACAGATAAGATAGCTTAAGAGCTCTTATCTGCGAAGGAAAAAAAAAAATAGTCTTAATCCCCGTTTAATAACATAATATCAGCAGGTAACATGTTCAATATGGCAAAAGAACTCCAGCACCAGGTCAATAGGGTAGCTATAATTTTTAGCAATAAACAAAGCCTGCTTTTAATTACTTCTGTGAAATTGCTTGATCCATGCATGATTAAATATTCATTCTGTGTAACTAGACAGTTTCTTTGTATATAGATCCATATTAAATTAACTGGCATCCTGCCTGCGCAACACATCTAATAAATTCCTTTTAATGTGCTGCAGCTTTGAAGATGTTTCCCCTCCCCTCTTTCCCCCCTCCCCATGTAATTGGTATAAAAGCTGATGTCTCTGCCTTACCTGGGCCACCGCGCGCTCGGGATACACATGGAATCTTTTAGGAAGGGAAATGATGGAATTTGGGGGCGACATGGGAAAAATAAACCTTCTGATCGCTCGGTGATGGATCTGCTCGGGGAAAAAGTGACTCTCAGACCTTGTTTTTTTCACTGGCTTGCCAGCTAACTACTTTGGCAGTGTGTGCAAGAGGAAAAAAATCCCTCCTTTTAAAGCAAAGCCAGGGCTGATGTAAATATTTATGTAATATTTTATTACAATCTGAATTTACTTCTTGATTGAAAACATTTCCTAGAAACCCTCTGGAAAATCAAATTAATGTGTAATTTAAGTGTCTTGATTTTTTTTATTATTTTTTTTTTAATAGGGGTTTTGCTAGGAACGCTGCTGTCCGTAGGTAGGGCGGAGAGGCTGGGTCTTGAGGAACGCAGCCGGTGCGGGACGTCCGTGGATGGGCGACCTGGCCTGGGGTCAAACCCTGCTCAGGAAAAAGCTGCATCCTTGGGAAACCCTCCTTATAAAAAAAAACTGGGAGAAGCTCAGCCCATCAGCAGCAACTCCCCACTGCTTTTTCTGCCTCTTTTTAATTGCACGAAGGCGTGTTGATCGATCTGGCGCGATGTTGACCCCATCCTGCTGCCTGTCCCTGCCCACACTTCGCCAAGCATCCCGGCTGCCTCCGATGACCGTGGTACCCCAGGGTCTCAGTGTCACCCGTCCACGGGGGCTCCAGCACCCATCACTCCTGCCCTGGAGGTCTCAGGGCCAAGCCTCCATCTGTCTGTGCGTGTTTGGTTTTCCACCACAAACCTCTTTATTGATATTGCAAATTGAATGGAATAGCTGGCAGGTTTGAAAATTAATAATGGATTTGTTTCTGTCATCAAGACTGCATTGTGCAATGAATTCTAATTCAGCAG
>NW_010146611.1:9457-14431 GCF_000699245.1 Pterocles gutturalis
ACTGAACGGAAAAAAAAAACCAAAACCAAACCTCTTAAATAATCAAGTCTGCCCTGATAGAGCTGAATCCAGCGCTGGTTCCAATCCCAGCAGCCAGAGCAGCGGTTTGGCTGGTACCTCCGGAGCTCGCCCTGCCCGTGGGGTGCTGCTCCCAGCACAGCTCAGCACATCCCTGCTCGCCACGTTACACTGAAATCTGCCTTAGGGATAGTCCAGTTTCTGGCTGGATTCACAATATTAATTACCAAGCCTGCATTTCAGACCAGAACCTGCTCCGCGTTATCTTCCGTGGCAGCAGCTTCCATAAAAGACTTTCTCCGCTTTTCTCCCTCTTTCCTTGTAATCTCACATTCAGGCTTTTCCAATCAAAACAAAAGGGTGTTTCATCTAATGAGGATGCCACTAGTGTTTAGGAAGCATTATTTTTATTGTATAGTACAAAAAAAAAAAAATTAATTCCTTGGAGGCCTGATACTTAAAGCTGGAGTAGCAGACTGCTTTTAAATTTGCCTATAAGGAAATACAGGAGTGGTAATGAGCAGGCAGCTGAGCTAAATGACTGGCAAGCCAATTAGCCTGCTTTAAAACATTGTATTCATTAGAAGGAAAACAAAGCCAAAGTTTTTAAAGATAATTGCATCTTTTAAATATCAGTATTCCTGATCCAGGCTTGTCTCATAAATATGCATTATTATACAATCCCTTAAAAAACATGCTCCCGTTAATAAGGAGCACAAAAAGTACACTAAGTATTTGAATTTGTGACATGAAATAAAACAAAAAGTAACAAAAGCAAAGAGATTTGACTTTAAAAAGCTCAGCCTGGCACTTCGCTGTCCCCTGGCACACCCAGGTATCGTGGCGTGCCTGGCGCTGGATGCGATGAGCCCTGGGAGGGGCTGGTGATGGATGGGACAGATCCTGCATCCCTCCGGGAGCCCTGGCCAGGCTGTGCCAGGGGGACCCAAGTGGCACCTGCGACCTGGATCAGGAGTTTAGGGACATTTGGGCAAAATTCACAGCTTTTCTCTAGCCTGACCCTTGGTGTTGCTCCAGGCTCCACAGCCTGCTGCTTGCTCAGACAATTTCCTGATTTTATAACCCATGATAAATGACCCAAAGTGGGAAAGTTTGCTTAATTTTGCAGTTGTGCCCAAGTTTGCCACATCTCGCACGACAGCAGAAGGAAGGTGTCCCCAGCCCCCTCGCAAGCATCCCCATGTGACAATTAGGATGAGCAGGAACTAATCAGATGTTGCTTTTTTTTTTTTTTTTACCCCAGAAAATTTACAGGGGGTTATACCCCTGGCAAGAGAGGGCGGGTCCCTGCGGTGAAGCGGAGCGGCTGCTTTTGAAGGGAAATATTTTTCAGGAGGGATTTCCCATCCTCTTGCAGCCCGAGGGGCCAACACCGCATCCATCAGCAATGCTGAAAATAAAAGCGTTGAGAAGGTGGATAAAGGCAGGAGGGTAAATGCAGCTCCTCGAGGTGGTGAGTGCTGCCCGCGCCCCGAGCTCTGCTGGAACGTCAGCTCTAAGGCTGAACTCATAGAAGTTGCTAGCGTGGGCATTTTGGAGCTTACCTTGTAAAAACCCAACGTAGTGATTGATTTATGGCTCTGGGAGTGTTAACCCGTCAAACAAGGAGTGTTGGTGGTGGAAGGCGATCCAGGGTTGGTGCCTTACCTGGGGAACGCCGACACCGCTCCCGTCTTTCCATCCGCCTGCCACCCCTGTGCCGTTAGCGATGGGAGAGGTTTCCTCCCCAAAACCCTCTGTGATCTTGGGGTGATGCCCACCTCCTTCTGTTCCTGGTGCAGTATGGTGAGCTGGCTTTTCTCAAAATATTCCTGCCTGAATAATGCTGTGAATGTCCTGAAACCCCCGTCCTGCTGCCGGTAAAACTCGCGGTGGTTAGGCAGCACCCCTCGCCGGGGGCTTTGCTGCAGCAGAAAGTTGCTTCCCTCCTGCTCTGTCTCTATTTACCTGCAAAATCAAGGCTTAAAAGACCGACTTAGTTGGCAGACAAGCTGAGACAGGAGTTAGTCAATGTATGTATGATATTTGGAGAACGCAAAGCGCACGCATTAATAAATCATTGTTCCGTTATAAGGGAAGCGCTGCGGGTTCAGCCCAACAAGGCGGCACAACGCCGACTGAGCGCAGCGTGGGTGGGACCAGCAGCATGCTCCCGCTGCTTCTTCCCCTCGTTATTCCAGTAATAAGCTGTTGTTATATGATAAAACAGGATAATTACCAGCTACCTTTAGGAAGGCAGCTATAAGCAGCAATTGCGGGCGATAGAGCGCATTGAATTCATTTTCTGCCATTTTGCATTCTTTCCCGACCTCTCTCGGGGTAAATAGGCTCCTGCAGCTCCTGCCATCTCCTGTTCACTCCGGGCTTTGTTAAGAACATGAACCTCCAGGATTGAGCATCGTGTCCATTTGGTGACTCGCGGACGTGTGTGTGTGGCTGGGAACTCACCATCCCTGGGAATGAAGATGATGCTCATCAGGCTGCATCCGACCACCTCCGGCACCTGGGTAAGTTTTTTTTATTCTCTCTGCCCTTTGGTGTCTCCAAAAGCGAAGGATTCTGGTGTGAGCCTGGAGGTGTGGAGCCAAGGGGGAGACAGCAGCGCTGGAACTGGCCTGAACTTTCTGGGGGCTTTAACGCACCAAGTAAGTGCTTAAATAATCTTACTTCTATTAATTCTTGTTGCTGTATGGCTGCTCCAGAAATGGCCAGAGAGATCTGAAATTGCTCCAGATTAGGAAACGTTAGAGCATCACCCAGTGCAGCGCATATTCTTTGTTTGTCTCAGTTACGCACTAAACCCGTGGAAGCGGGATTTATCATAGAAATGCTGGGACAGCCTTTGCTCCCGTGCTGCTGCAGCATGTTTCTAGTGCATCTTTCCCTCCCTCCTTCCTTCCTTCCGTCCTCGCTCCCATCGCAACCACGTGTGGCTTGTGAGTCCCGCTGGATTTCTTCCCCCGCTGGAGCTGGGGTTTGGTGGCTCCTCCTTTTTCCTTCGCCCGTTTGCTGTGGCCGTGCCCTGCTGAGCTCGTTTCCACGGGGAGTGACACATCCCCAGCCTCTCTGGGCTGTTCCATGCTGACAAAACCCTTTTCCTTGCTTTTGGGAAGGAGATCTCCCTGGGATGCAGCTCTGAAGAGCCTGGCCATTGCTCCACGCCTCTCCTCCCAGCTACGGGGTTTGCAAAACACTCGCCTGTTTTGAACAGTTTGGCTCAAAACTTTTATCATCTTTGGTCTGAAACTCCCAGAAAGTGATTTTCTGAGAGGAATGAAGCCTGAAGGGTTTGGATCCCATCAGTGTGGAGGCTGACCCGGGTAGCCCACCAAAACACCTTCCTGACGCCTTCACAGCAAATAATCTTGTTCTGAGCTCCTGTTGCTGCAGGACAGAGTGGGGGAGATGCATTACTGGGTTTCCTTCCGGAGGTGTTTTGCTTCATGGTTGGCTTCCTAAGCCGCTGTGGCTGCAGCATCCCGCCACGGTGCTGAGTGCCACCGAAGCAGGACTGGGCATTAAAGAATAATGTTAATTTTTCTTCGGGTTTGGCAGTGCTAATGGCTTTTTTTGGATTACACTGCATGCCTTGTTCTTCTGCTTGGCCAGACTTCAGACACTTCTGAAGCGAAGGAGGAAGGGAATGGGCAGGGATGCCCTCGCCCATGGCCCTGGTGGCACAGCACTTTTGAATGACAAGGATGGGTCACCCCTGCTCGAGCAGTGCCGTGAATCTCCCTTGCGCGGCGTGCTCATAACACTGGGCCTGTCTCGGATTTTCCCTGCTGTCACTGGGAAGTTTTCCCATGATTTCAGGGAGGTGGATGTGACCCATGATGGTGCACAGCGTGGAGCAGCGGGTGGGCAAAGCTCCGAGCACAGAAACCCTCCCAAAGTGCGAGGGCTGGGCACGCCGTAAGCTCCGCCAGCTCTTCCCAGCGTCTGTGCAATTGCAAACGTACGCTGCTGGGGTTTAATAATTAATTGGAGCTTCATTTAAGTCCATCGCTCCACTGTACTGCAGTAATGGTTCATCAGATACGTGCTTATGATGTGTACACTGTAATTTTTATTAGAAGGCACTTCTGAAGGAAAAAACTGGTCGTTACCTGTTTGTGTTCAACCTCATCACCAGTTACTATGTACCGTGGGTCAACACTCGGCCATAAACCCATCCTTGTTCTTCTCTTGCAATGATTAACCCGCCTATCAACAGCGTCTGTTTAACATCTCGTACTATAAACAGTCGTTATTTGCGAGTATAGCCAGATGGGAAGATAATTTAAAACATAACTTAGAATTTATTTTCATTTTTAGAGGCCCAACTTAAAAAAAAAAAGAATCCTAGAAATGCCCATGCAATCACACGCCCAATTTGTGTGCGTAATTGCCTTGATTACATGTGTGCTTGTGGTAATTGTCGCCGCAGATGGTGCTGGGATGCGTGAACGGTCACTTGTGCATGCAGAGCCGCTCTGCAGCCACTCCAGGGTAATCGCACATGCAAATGGGACGGGGATCTGCGCCGCAGAGCTGGCATGCAGCGCTGGAACTGCGGCCGGCTGGGCGAGACCGCTGCCCGGCTTCCCTGTCAGGGCACCCCTGGGCCACCCCGTTAGCGCATCCCTGGGCCACCCCATCAGGGCATCCCTGTGCCACCCTGTTAGTGCACATCCCTGTGCTGCTCCTTCGGGGCATCCCTGTGCCACCCCGTTATCACATCCCTGTGCCACCCCGTCAGGGCATCCCTGTGCCACCCCGTTGTCGCATCCCTGTGCCACCCCGTCAGGGCATCCCTGTGCCACCCTGTTAGTGCACATCCCTGTGCTGCTCCTTCGGGGCATCCCTGTGCCACCCCGTTATCACATCCCTGTGCCACCCCGTCAGGGCATCCCTGTGCCACCCTGTTAGCGCATCCCTGGGCCCCCCTGTTTC
>NW_010146611.1:14653-16050 GCF_000699245.1 Pterocles gutturalis
TGGCCCATCCCTCTGCCACCCCGTTAGAGCATCCCTGTGCCCCCCCATTAGTGCACATCCCCGTGCCACCCCGTTATCGCATCCCCGTGCCACCCCATTAGTGCACATCCCCGTGCCACCCTGTTATCACATCCCCGTGCCACCCCGTTAGTGCGCATCCCCGTGCCACCCCGTTAGCGCATCCATGGCTCCTGCTCACTGCAAGCCCCCGTCCTTGGCTTAGGAGCATTAAATCTTCCTGCTGCTGCACTTACCAGGGGAGGAGAGAGAGACTTAGGAGGCAGTCTATCTAAAAGTTATTATTAATTTTTATTGCTGCATGGATTTAGAGCTTTGGAAGAAGATAAATTCCAAACAGACATCCATTACCAACCCGACAGTGTAGCTTAAAGATAACATTTACATTCTGCCGGTGTTTATATATATCTGATCCCACTCTATCTGCTCCCTGTTCAAACTTTTTGCCACCTTCAGAAGGATCAATACCTACATCAAAGGTTATGTGAAGGTGGCCAGATTCTTTTAAGCTGTTTGCACAGCCCGGAGTTTGCTGTGCTAACACAGGCTGGTACTTCTTCCAATAACTCTGTTTGCCTTGTATTAGGGCTGTTTGCTGAAACACCTAGCAGAATCCAATAGAGGACAGGCTTTCTAAACATTTGGTCACATCTGTCAATCAATAACACCAATCGGTTTCCTGATACAAACAGCAAACTCTGCCAAATCTAATATTTGCCCAAACTTTTACTGACTCTTGCTGGTTTTAAACAGTAAAAGGCAACGGAGCAGACATTAGTGCAGAAAGGTTCTCGCTAATAATTAACTCTGGGCAAACAGAGAATAATTCCAGCAATGAAAGGAGCAAAAACAAACAGTGTAATTATTGTCCCCTTCTTATTTGAGATAATTTGCTTAAATGTACAGCTATTATCCGTTAATACGGCGGGGGATAATTAGAAGGGACCAAATTGGGGTTTGGCTGACTCTCGCGGGCAGCGGCGCAGATTTCAACTCTTGAACCTTGGCCCTTGGGCTGAGAGCGTGTTTGTGCAGGTGAGCTGGGAGCAAACAGGGCGATGGGATCGGCGTGGAAAACACCTGACTCCAAAACAACACAAAAGGGGGAAAAAAAAAAAAAAAGTCTTGGGAGGACTCCAGGCAAATCTGAATTCCTGATTCAAACAAAAAAGGAACAATTGAGGCCAAATGTTTTTCTGGAGTGACTGCCAGGCTGGGATGGCCAGCCAAAAACTGGCCCAAGTCTTTTCCATAAAACCAGGAGATGCTTTTTCATCTGCAGCCGAAAGAAACCGCAGCCAGGCCAGCATCGACGCCCAGACGCGAGCGGGGCCGTGGCCAGCGGCGGGGGGGCCCGCGGGGGCCCGGGCCCGGGGGGG
>NW_010146611.1:16081-17257 GCF_000699245.1 Pterocles gutturalis
GGGGAGCCTAGCGGGGACCGTGCCCAGGGATGGAGACACCCTCATGCTGCTCCCTGGGGAGGGGTTCCCAAAAAGTGACCCCAACCCTCCTGCCCCAGCGGCTCCTCTGGCTGGTGCTGGGTGGGAGCAGGTTGTGCTTCATCTTTAATTCACCGCGCTGTGGCAGGAGGAGAAGTGGGACAGATAACGATCTGCAGCGCTTTCCTTTTTGGTAACCAAATATATCCTTGTGATCAGTGACAATTATTCTAAAAGCTTCTCTTTGCAGGTAAGGCGCTCCAGCTCCGCTGCCTCAAAGTGTCGTTTTCGCCGGAAAAAGGAACTTAATTGGGCTCTGATTGAGAGCAGAAAATGCCTGAGCGATGCAGAGAGCGGTATTTAATCCGGCTAACAGCCTTTCCGTTTGGGATGCGCAGAGTAACAATACGTGTGCCGTGTAGTCGCATCTCCAACGCTTTGTTTATTGCAGCACGCTGCTAAATATTGGATAACGGTGGTTAGAGAACACCTTGTGCAGGGGAAACAGCAGAAAGGGGGCTTGCTGCCTGGTGTGGAGAGGCAACCACAGCGCAGCGATGGGGCGATGCTGTGCCCGTGTCTGCAGGGACAGGAGGAGCTGGGAGGAAGCACAGCCCCAGTTCCCAGCCCAGGATCCACCTCAGGGTCAGGACTGAGACCCAGCCTGGCCCATGGTCTGTCCCATCCCATGCCCGGCACGGCCAGGAGAGAGGGGAGGCTCTGGCTGGAAGTTCTCTCTCTTGCTCCGGGTTGTCTCCCTCTGGTCTCCCCTCTCTCGGGGTTGTCTCGCTCTCTCGGACACTCGGGCTCTTCTCTCTGTTCTGGGATTGTGGTTTAGGGACTCTCCCTGCTCCAAGAATGGGCTGAGCCTTGGTCATGGGGTGGTGAGCAGTGTCACTGTGTCACTCCTTTGGATATTTGTATTTACTACTAATATCATTGTTATTATTTCCAATATTATCATAGCTTAGTTATTAAATTGTTTTTATCTCACCCCACAAGTCTCTTTTCCCTTCACCCCCTTAATTCCCTCCCCCATAGGGAAGGGTGAGCGAGCGGCCGCGTGGTGTAAACTACAACAGAGGGGAGCAGTGGGGGGTTTGTGGAGAAGGGGAGCAGGCAGGGGGAACCCTGGCACCCAGACAAGGCGAGGTGAAG
>NW_010146611.1:17297-17866 GCF_000699245.1 Pterocles gutturalis
TCGGAGAGAAACCCCTCGCTGGGGCTTCCAAACCACAGCAGGCTAATGGTAGCTAATTATGGGACGTAATTGTCTGAGCATGGCGCAGTGCTTTGACCTGAATAACGAGGAGGGGCAGAGCATCCCTCCCGCACCCCCCTGCACACAGGTGGAGGGGCAGGACCGCGGAGCAGCGGGGGCTCCACTGGTGCCTTGGTACGAGGGGTCCCTGGAAGGAACGCCACCGGCGCACTCGGCATTTTCACCTTTGAGCAGATGAAAGACCTGCAGCAGGCACTGAGATTTTCCCCTGTGATGGTGCAGAGAGAAAACCCTGGGCTGGGAGTGGGAGAGTTTAATTGCTCGATCGTTAAAGGTGATGGTGCAAAACCCAATGGGAGTGCAATGGGAGGAAGGACAGGTCCAGCCCCAGCACCCATCCGTCCACCTGGCCAGCCCAAACGCTCCCATCTGCCACATGCCTCGGCTTCACCCCAGCAAACATGTTCTTTAAAGCCGCTGGAGAACCCCCAAATTAAAGCACTTCATGTATTTTCCCACATACAATCCCTGTCTTTGTGGCAGGGGGG
>NW_010146611.1:17933-19334 GCF_000699245.1 Pterocles gutturalis
ATTGATTTTTTTTTTTTTTTTTGCCTTTGGCAAAAATTCCAACATTGGTTTAATGTTTGTAAAGCAGCATGAGAGCTGAAATGAAAGGTGCTATGTAAGTGAGAGCCTGTGTGCTGGGCGCTGCAGCAACGTGTGCACAATAACCGTGCCATTAATAACCGGCTGCGATTTGTCACCCAGCAGCCCCGCGGCCCAGGCACGCCCGGAGCCGGCTAATAAAGAGCAGAGAGCTTCAGCCTGCTTACTGCTTGAAGATAATTTCATATAATAATACCCAAATTGCTCTCCAAACCCTGACACAGCCCTGCTCAGGGCTCATGCACAGCCAGTGAAGTTTCCCTGGGCCTTTTCCCGGGACACAAACAGCTGCAAGCACGGCTTTGCGAAACCAGATCCCTGCTATTCTCTTGCTTTTGTTCATAAACTGGTGCTTTCATGAGTCATTTACTGCCCAACTGGTTTTTTTCTTTTTTTTTTTTTTTTGTCTTCTCTGACAGTTGCAGACATCTGGAGCAGAAGGTCGTTTCCATCTCCAGTCCCCACCGTGTGCTCGAGGGACATGCCACCCTCCTGGTGAGTGATTCCCAGCTCAAGTACCAGTGGTTCCCCAAAACACACTGCTAATTTCATCCAAAAAATATCAATTTACTGCGGCAACACCCCTGCCATCGTTGTGTCTGCTTCCTGCCTTTGCATTCAGCCTGTTTTGCTCGTCAGCAGGTTTGTGCACATGGAAATGAAGCTGCTGCTTTGCATGGTGAAGGTCACGGAAAAAAGGTCTGTGCTTGGCTGTGCTGCCTCGCCCCGGAGCAGGGGGATGTGAAAGCATTCCCGAAAACATTGCAGGAGGGACGTGGGTGCCAGGAGACACAGCTTAGGTAAGGGGCCAGGATTTGGCCCTTTCTCCTGAGCTCACCGGAGCTGTGCAGCCCTTGGGGGGGATAAAAGCTGGCTGGGGAGTTTGTGAAACCAGACTTGGCATGTTTGGCTGCCCAGGGGCTGAAGTGCAAAACGCAATGTAAGAGCAAAGCAGCCTGCAACCGCCTTTCTGCAGCATCCGCGGGCTGGGGTGCGGAGCAGCCTCCCCACAGCTCGGTGCCGTGTCCTGTGTCTGCACATCACCCAGCTCACCCAGCTCCGGTAAACTCACAAGGCAGAGGATGCTGGGGCCACTGTGCCAGGCTCCTGTGGTGCAGGGACCCTGAGGGACCACCCAGAACCCACCCCCGGCATCCCAGCCCTTGGCAGCTTCCCATGAGCCCTGTGCTGATGGAGGGGATGAAACTGCAATGACTTCGCTTCTGATCGACCCGGCTGAGCCGACCCGGCAGGAGGAGGCCACGAGGATGCTCAGAGGCTGGAGCATCTCCTGCCCGAGGACAGGCTGAGAGAGTTGGGGGT
>NW_010146612.1:0-581 GCF_000699245.1 Pterocles gutturalis
CTGGCAGCACCAGTGTTCTCTCCCCCCACCCCGTCTCCCTTTTTCCCGTTCTATTTTAAATTTTTATTGCCTTCTTTTTAAAGAATACAGAGCAACAAATGCCCTTATCAGCAATTCTCACAAGGTATAAAGAGACGCTTTTATCTCCCTGCCTTTACTAATCTAGAGCGAGCCGATGCCTGTTAATTTTTTAATTTTCCTACTGAATGCATTTGATCCCTCCGCGCACGCACGCTCTGCTCCGTGTCCCAGCCCGCTGACCCCAGCACGGCATTGTCACGGTGGCAAGCACGGCTCATGGTTTGGCAACCACGACGGAGTTTGGTGTGCCAAAAAGTCCCACATGTCCCACGATGCTCACTGGGACACCCCGGGATGGAGCCCCCCAGTACGGTGCTACGCCCAGGGATGCCACAGGGCGGGTGGCACAGGGGACGCTGCCGGAGCAGGTCCCCATCCTTGTCACGGGGGTGGATTCCCGCACCAAGCCACCCACCGTCACTGTCACCCGCTGTCTCCAAGGTCTCTGCAGGGACACGGGGGGGTTCACCCCTGTCCCCCCCGCCCCGGGGAAGGGAGGG
>NW_010146613.1:0-531 GCF_000699245.1 Pterocles gutturalis
ACCCTGCCTGGCAGCACAGTCCCAGGCTCTCACCTCGCCCCAGTTCTCCACAGAGCCGTGGCTTTTGCTGCTGGAGAGCTGCTGGATGCAGTTGTTGACAGCGATGCTGCTCTTGCCAGGTGCCAGGTCCTCCTCAGGGATCTCCACCCAGCCCAGCGAGCGCACAGCAAAGACATGTGGTCCTTTCAGTGCCCAGCCAGCACAGCCACCCCTCACCCTGCCGGTGTGGTCATCCCTGGGCTTGCTCCCACCCCTGTCCCTGCAGCTGCTCCCTGCCCCCTCCCCTGCCATCCCCAGCCCACGGTGCCACAGTGAAGCCCCCGGGGTGGTACCTTGGAGCCAGGCTCCGCGCTGTGCTGGACGTCATCTCCGTGCCAGGGCAGTGAGGTCCTGCGGAGGGATGGGGTGGTGAGGGGACGGCTCAGCAGCACAGACCCGGGCACCCAGGGAAGTGCCGGGATGCCCTGGCACTGGCAGATCCCTGTGCCACCAGCTGGGTAGCACCCCACAGAGGTGGCCATTACAGTCCTG
>NW_010146613.1:548-1059 GCF_000699245.1 Pterocles gutturalis
GCAGGAGGGGGGACACCAGAGCCCAGCACCCAGCTGTGGGCAAGGGTCAATGGTGCCCCACAAGGTGGCAGAGTGTGTGGCAGCCCTACCTCTGGGACAGTGAAGCCATGGGGCTGGGCATGGGCCTGTCCTTTGCAGAGTGCTTCGCCACTGCAGCTTGGCCGTCCTGGGAGAGAAGAGGAAAGGGGTTAGGGCAGCACGACTGTCAGGAGGCACCAGGTAGGAGCCCTCCCTTCCAACACCTCAGCTTGAGGGCATCCCACGCAGCTAGGATGAGGACAACATGGGGCATGCCAGAGCCTTTCAAGGGCTTAACCCTGGCCAAGAACGGGCTGAGCAGGACTTTGGGGTGACAGAGACAGGCCTGCTCCAAGGGGAGGCTGGAGCAGCGATGCCCAGAGGGCCCTTCAGCAGGCTCCTGCCAGGGGGTGGGATCCAACACCAGCCCTCACCCCGCTGCCCACATCCCCTACCATTCCTTGGAGCGTCTCCTCTCCATCAGCCTCCGGGA
>NW_010146613.1:1076-1397 GCF_000699245.1 Pterocles gutturalis
GCCTGCCACTGCGTTGTGCCTGTCGGCACATGCCAGTAGTAGGTGCCCAAAGAGTCGTGGATTTTTCTCCAGCCCGGGGGAAGGTCGAAGTCTGTCTCCAGACTCTGGTCGCTCCAGAGATTGTCTGTACAGAGGGAGAGCATGCAGGAAGGTGGAGGGGAAGGTCCTCCAGCTGCAGGGCACCATGAGAAGCGAGCAGCTTCACCCAGCAGCGGCAGGGCCTGCGGTGGCCTTGGGGTGGATGCAGGACTGGGCACACGGCCTGGCAGAAAAGCATGGCGAGGGCAGGCGTGGCGCAGCGCCAGAGAGGCTGCGGCGGCG
>NW_010146614.1:0-34355 GCF_000699245.1 Pterocles gutturalis
ATCCAGGCCCGGGAGCGGGAGAAGGAACAGCAAGTGCGGGAGGTGAGGCTCGGGCCCTGCTGGGGCCATCTCTCTGCCCTCTGTCTTGTCAAAAAGACTTCTGCAAAGGCCAGCGTGTTCCTCTTGTTCCACTAACATCCGCTGCAGGGTGCTAAACAACCGCAGAGATACGATGCTTTTCTCCCCCTGAAGCTTTGTTATTGTCATGACTTCTTTCAAACAGAAACACTTCTTCCCTGGCAAGGCAGGGATTAGAAAAAAAAAAGTCATTCTTCTTTCATTTCTGCTTCTCTAGGCCCGTGGGGAAAACATCAAGCTGAAGTATGAAATCAAAAACCTTGAAACCACCTGGAAAGCTCAGGCAAAATGGGCAGAGGGTCAACGTTTTATGGACTTGGAGCAGGTCAAGAGAGAGAGTCAGCAATACAGCAAAAAGATTGACAGTCTCGATGATGAAATTGTGAAGCTCAAGAAGAAAATATCAACTACAGTACGTATTCTCAGCCAGTTCAGGGAGAAACTCGATTTTGTGGAAGCTGAAAATCAAGGCAGAAAGGCTGAACTGATGGACATTGAGACCATCTTGTCACAGAAGAGAGACATTCTGACCAAAACCAAACAGGCCCGAGACAGACTGCGGAGAGACAATTTGAAGTTGGAGCACAAATGTGGGTTGCTTGGAAATGAGATACTGCTTCGGGACTTTGAGGAGAAGGTGGATACAGCAGAGCTGCTAAGTCAGCAGTTGGAAGCACTGAAATGTCACCATGCTAGACTGATCCTTACTTGTAGAGGAATTCAGAAAAAAATCAAGGAAGCCAATTCCTCTTTCCTTGCTGAGCATAACTGAAGAGAAGAAGGCACGGAAAAGAAATAAAGGACTTTTCCATAATTCTGATTTTTAACTTTTTTTTTTTGAGTTCTTACGAATGCATTATACCATATTCCTGAAAAAGCCTCTTCTAAGTGATGTGTCAGTATTATGCACTCAATGAAGAGATTACAGTAGCTACTCATTTTGAATGAAATCGTATACATGTGCCTGTCTTACAAAAAAAAGCTTCAGTCAAAAGCTACACTTCTAGAAAACCTTCTTAGCATTCAGTCCTTCAAGGCCATGGCAATACTGTTTAAGTAAAGCACTCCCCATACCCTAACTCAAATCCTGATCCTGCCACTCTCTGTAGGGATTTTATAATTCAGTATCAACCTCCTCTGTACAATAAACATACCTGCCTTCTGGGCACAGCGAAGGGGTAGTTTTCATAGATGTGGCCGAGAACTGGAGAGAAGCTTATTGTCAATACCTGACAGGACTTGGATACAGCCAAGGTAATACAGAAGCACTAAATCACGCACCCATCTGTAAATATACTTGTCTGCCAAGTTTGCCTTGGTGGTGCTCAAGAAGAAAGGTTTATCACGTTAAGAACTGTTTTCATAGTATAAATATATACATAAATCTTATCACTCAAAACCTGAGTTTTAAATTTTTTTGGTCCTTCAGCTTTTACAGTTTTAGGGGGTACTCAGCCTTGTCCTCCTTATTCATGATGTATGAAGAGGTAGTTTAAGCCCCCTACTGTTTCAGTCCCCTCTACACTGCCCTACTATAGTGATATAGAATTCCATTAAAAAAAAAAAAGGCTGAAGAAAAAGGTGAGGGAGCAACAAACATTTATGACTGTACTGCTCACATAGCTTTAGTTACAGGAAGCAGCTTCCCCTTTCAAAACAGTAAGTTCTTTGAAGTCCAAACCCCCTATGGGAAACAGAAACTATGAGACTGATCTATATCCTGCAGCTCTTGTAGCATTATTTTTGGTTTAAGGCATGGGATGGATGCCAAGAATACAGAAACATTTTAGACCAGTAAAATGCTGAAGCTCTGATACAGTATGTTCTCATTACTGAAGGAATCGCAACCTTCGCAGGCTCCTTACAGGCCATCACTAGCTGATGGGTCCAGTTATTGAATCACTCATACCCAAGGTAATTGTTAATTTCTACATGTGATCCCACTACTTTGCCTAGACAGACCAACAATCTTTAGTCCCATTTTTAGTAGTCAGGAATTGGGTATTAAAGGCCCAGATTTAAGTGTTCAATGGCTGTGATTTTTGCAGAAAGAAGCCACATCCCAGTGGTAAAGTGAGGAACAAAGGGGTCTTTTGGTTTTCCACCACAGGTTGGAACTACACCCCATGGGACCAGTATTGCTAAGCTGCTGGTTCTAGTTCCAAAATAAGTTGCACATGTATTTAAACAAAGTACACAAGTCACTGGAAGCAGTTGTATGGGGCCAAAAGGGAGATAAACCTACAAAGGAAATGGCTTATACTTTTCTCATTTAAATCATCTCTGAACTAGGTTTCTGAATGGCCTGGGTATTCAAAAGACAAAACATAACTGAAGTGGTTATTACACTACTGAAGGTTTCAAACTTGTTCTTTTGTCAATGGGAAATGAGAGATCAATATTTCTTTCTGCAACCATGCAGTAGCAATGTGGTTACATTCTCGTAAGGTCCTTGCAGTTTTGCAGAACTACTGCATGAACACAGACCAGTGCAGACTCTTGCTCGGCAACAGCTGAGGTACTCTGTATCTTCAGCAGCTCAAACATTCTATTCATGAAGACACATTACACAACTAATATTCAAAACCTTCTCACAAAATACCAGTAGATCTATCTCTGTCCGTTGTTGCTGGACAGTAAAAGGACACAAGTGTAACTGCCAACCACTTAGAATGAAAGAAAGACTCTAAGATCAGTACCTTTCATCTTATGCCTCGTTACCAAAGGCAAGCTCTTCTCTGGCTGAAAGAGTGGCTATTGCACGAGTAGCCTCCTGGCGTTCCATGAAACTGTTTTTTCATCAGTTGTTGCACAGGTACTGTCTTCTCTCACCTGCTTTTATCTATCTTTTATTTAGTACTTTAACCTCTTCAGCTAAGTAAGCAACGGGAAGCTTCTCCACTTTCATCTCTGAAGTTAATGCCTGTGTAAGAATTAAAACAATACTGCCTTAAATTGAGCACAAAATGCCTTGTGATTATGAAAACTGCAATAAACCAATACTACTTCTTTTAAAACAAAGAAAGGAAAAGGTATTCAAGCATTTCTGAGTTCTGTGCATCTCAGAAAAATGTATTTACATCTATTTTTCATAATAAATTTATCAGATCCCAGACCTAGTCCAGAGAAAGGCATATGAAATGTATTAAACCATGGGCACCAGAGGTATCAAATCTTCTATGTGTCACATGTAACATAACGGGTATTTCAACATGAGAACTTAGAAAGCATCACCAAAAAATCTTCCACCTGCAATAGCTCAATGTTCCAAAGTCCTGATTTTGCACAAAAACTGCTAAAGAAGCCTGTGTAGAAAGACAGGTACTTTGAATTTTTAATTTCTGAATTACACTGACAACAGGTGATTAAGATAACTTTACATGACTTTATTTAACAAAACCATATATTTACAGTTGAAAAAAGTTCCAGTTTGATACACGTATCTAAACAAAACAAACTTGGTAACTACATAAAACCAATGATGTACAGGGGATGTATCAACAATGCTCTACATGTCATTCTATTTTTTAAAACATTAAAAAATAAGCTGTTATAAGGTACCTTTTTTCCAAATGAAATTCTTTACTAAATGAAATAACGTTAATGATTGATTGCTGATTGAAGTTGCAAAACGGCTTTATAAAGTGCAGGTTGTACAGAATTCCGAACCTGGTTGAAGTTTTCTGGCTTCTCTAATCTGCTGCATGTACACTGGTAGTTGCAGACTTCTGATGTATTGCAGCATTTTTAAAACCCACGAAGAAAATAAAGTTTGCTTGACGGGGACACTTGCTTAATGAAAGAAAATCTCATGCATCTTGTTACAGATACTCTCAAGCACCTGAACAATAAAATTGTAAAATTTTTTTAATACAATCCCTGAATTTATTACAGAAATCATCCTTAATAGCAATTTAAGAGATTTGGTATGCTGCAAGAAACCTAAAAAGCTCAGTGGCAAGTAATTCTATGTCCTTACTACTCATCTCTCTTTTATCAAAATTCAAGAGTTACCTCCAAATCAAGTTACTGAGAAGCAGAAACAATTGCATCTTTAGGCAGGTGATTTTTTTTTTTTCAAATGTATTTTGTTTGAACACCTCCAAATCAAGTTACTGAGAGGCAGAAACAATTGCATCTCTAGGCAGGTGATTTTTTTTTTTCAAATGTATTTTGTTTGAAAACAAACTGTGCAAAGCTCCTTATTGCATTGCTTTTCTTCATTAAAGAACATACCTTATATACACAAAGAAATCATTTAGAAAATATGTACATCTTCGAAGAACAGAAAGATCAAATCACAGAACAAAATAATTACATTTGCAAATAACAAACAGTGCACAAGTGTTGCAGCAGGCCTTTTTCCCACAACTATACCCATTTTCACTGTTACATTCAACATCTTACCGAGAAGAACAAAAGGAGAATAGGGCTGTCGATGGCTGCAAAGATACCTAGTGGCTAAAGAATGCATTTTAACCAACAAATGACCCACATTTGTAGACTTGGTTTAAAAGAAAAGACAAACCTAGTTTCAATGAAGACTTAAATCACAAAGCCAGTTACAGTACCACCTAAAAAGGTATACTGAGGAAGGAGGTGTCTATGTCTTTAACAAGCCATTTAAAAGCACAGTGCGAATGTTTCAGATGGCAGGCCTCTCATATCCTTCATGGTAAGGCGTAGTTGTTCTAGTAACAGAAAAAGCAAGACTAAAAAACACTTACTGACCTTCCAGCTTTCTATTGCACTTCAAAGCAACAGAGCATACAGGTACCGGTCACCGAAGGACCAAAGCTATACAAATTCTGGGAGAATTAACGTGTCTCCTATCAATATCTTCATGTCTGTTGTCAGTAAGTGATGACCTAGAAGTTGTGTTATGGAGGAATTAAGATGGCCAACAAAAAACCACATCCACTAGGCCAGGCACACAAAGTGGACAGGAAAAGAGGCCAATGAGGTATCAGACTTGCAAGCTGCATTTGCATTACACATCTTCCAAAGTGATTGTGAGTCCTCACTTTCCAGGGAACCTTGCTCTCTTTTTAATATTACAGTCCAGCTACGTCTTGCAGAAACAATGTTTGTACTAAAGGACAGTGTTTATATTATGTCCCACAGTCCTTTACATTACATGTTGAGTTGAGCAGTATGCAACTATTATTCTCATTTTTTTTATTCAGACAATGCCAAAATAATCAGCATAAAACAGACGGAAGAGCATTGGGAAACTGCTGACCACACAGCTAGAGGATTTTGCAACACCTGTTTACAGTAAACACAATATTGCTTCAGTTAGTTTCCCTTTTCAATGATCGTCATTATTTATAAAATAGATTTTACACTATACACTATGCAATAAACATTCTTGTAAATCAGAGGCACTCATGATTTACAGTTCAACATTCATCTAAATGCAGAGGGCATCTAAGCTGTGTAACAGAATTATGCAACTGCAGTTTGCCATCTCTGTAACTTGCTCCCATGTATTAGAGGCTGGATAAAATGCTAGGCAATGACAGCTTGTACTTGTCCTGGTAGTATTTGTCTGGCACATTCCCCAGTAAACTTCTTTCGCTTGTCACTACATATAGATCAGCTTTCCCATACATAATGCTGTCCCACTGTGGCAGCAGCAGCTTCAGGAGATCCCACAGAACCTTTTCTTTTCAGCAGCAATGTTGGCTTATGTAACTTCTTCCCTCCACCCTTCTTCCTCAGCTTTGCCAGTGAGCAGAGCTGGGTTTAAAGTAACTATAAAAATTGCTTTTAACCATTTCTCAGTTCATCTGCTCAGCCCACAGTTTTGTCAGCACGACTGGAGAGACGGCACAGGAGTAAGTAGCTCGTAGGCAAGAGCACCCTGAAACAGTGCTGCCCCAGAAGAGGGAGATGTGGAAACACACATTTAATAGTATGTGACCCTGGCTTTAAACAGAGGAAAGAGTACAACTGGGAAATGATGCCAGCTTAATACTAGAAACCCCCATGTGAGTTTGGAATCTAGTCTGATTAATGGAACTTCTTCCATATGCATCTAGCCTGGAAACACAGATTTCCAAGGCATCTTGAAGAATAATTGGTTTTGCACTGCTAATGTGACTTCTCTTCCAAGTTTACTTCTACTTAACTTTTTCTTATTAAAGAATGGAATGTAGTTCTATGTCTACATGATTTCTTTGGTAAATGGGACTCTCAGCCTATAAAACAAGAAGCATTTCCAAATAAATGGTCCTTACAACATTTAACTATAAATTCCAGCACCAGTTATTTAAAATACAGATCCAGCTACTTTTATGGGTATGGGAAATATATCCTGCCTAAGAAAGAAACTGGGGAATTGCTTTCAAAGCATCCAGCATTGCTGAGTGCCCAGTCTCTTAAACCATCAAAGAAAATACAAACTTCAAAAAAATCCCCTTAATATTGTTTACTTTCACTGCCATCATCAGAAGTACAGAATGTGTAACGCTGTCCACAGCAAATGCTCATTCCACTAAAAGTTTAAGGCTAAGCCTAGGTTTCATTTATAAAGGTTTTGTTCCCCGATTTCCTGCCTTCCTTCCCCCCCTTTCCCCCAAAATAACACTTTGATTTACAGGCTCATACATGTCAAACAGTACTCAATGCTTTTGCCACTTTAGCTCTTTTCCTGTGAGCCACTGGAGACAACCATAATTTTAATGTTTGAGAGAAGGACTTCCTTTTTCCATTTCCCGGTTATCTTTCTGCAGAGCAGCCAGTATCTAGACATTTCAAGGAATGAGAAAGAGAAAAGGATTAGATTTAAAAAGTGACTTAATAAATCACTGTCTGAAGAGTTTCCAATTTAATTATCTCTGAGCAACGCTATTTTAACTATTAAATGTAATCAAATTTAGAGAACCTCTCCACTGATGGAGACCTCTCCCATAAGTCCCTGTGGCACGATAAATACAAATCAATTTAACAGAGGTTTAAACTCAATCTCCCCCAAACACATAGTTCTGAAGCCCAGAGATGAGATTCCTACCCAGATTACATAAGTCTAGCACTATTAAAGGATGTTGTCTGGGGGGAAGTTACAATTCTCAAGATAAATGGACTATCTGAAAACATCCCACGTGAGCAGCCTGAGCAGTACGACATTATCCAAGACTTCGGGACAGAATTACCTTATCGCTGACTGGTGCTTGCCTAGAGCATGTCACTGTCTCTAGATCTGCTTACATCTTTTTCGGAAGCAACAAGTCCACATTTGTATCCACACTGAAAATTTGTATTTCCCAATAGCCAATGCACAATTTAGAGGGCACAATAATAGCCAGTTCTTTATGCTGCTTAATGCGCTCCCTCCCCTATAGTTAATCACTGCTGAAGAAGTCCAGCAGCATCCCCAAGAATCACCCTGGAACTGAATGTACCGAGAGGCATTTCAAATCAAAGAATTACAGCTATGAGCAAGCAACCTTATTTTTTCTTTCTGCACCATCAGAATTAACAGGACATCACTCCCAGGACAACCACACAACACTGTCTGTGCTTCAATGCAAAAGCGTCCACAGCTGTTGCAGTAAGGGTTCAACATGGGTCTGAACAGAGCCACAGCTGGCTGGCTGTTCAGCAGCTTTTAAAATTGGAGACATTTCAGTGAGGTCCTCTTCATAGAGATTCAGGGTAAATCAACTACTCAATCAAATGGAAAACTTCATGGAGCTCAGATTTGAACCATACAGGTTACAGACACGCTAAGCCAAGAGTCTAGTTGGCTCTACTATCTCTGTTCCTCTCTGTTGATGACAAAGCAGCAGGTGTAACAACAGCCACTGACATTTCAATCTAAGGCTGTATTGGCACAAGGTCCTGGAGTTCTTTGTAGGCAATTACAGAAGAAAAAGAGAGCTTGCAGGTTTCCTGTTGATAACCAGAGTCCTTGTTACCAGAAGTGCTATGTCCACGATTTACCAGAACTCACTTTAAGTCTTTAGTTTCCTGATAACATTGTAAGTGACCAAGGGAAAATGGACTGAGATGGAAAACATACACCAGCCCATCTGATGAGGGAGCTAGGACTGTGGGAACCGGCTTCATAAGCAGCCCATGACATTTTAGATGAGGTCCTACATACATCATCTCTCAACAGCATCAGGTCAGAATGTGACTCACAGGATAACAAGACCATAATTACTACGGTACAGCGAGGTGAAAGATTCAGTGGGTGTTTTGCTGAGTTCCAAGTACACCTACTGCTGAGGTGTGCAGCTGAATTTGACTTCTGAGTTCTACAGTCAAATATACTCCTACAAAGAAGTAGTTCCTCAAGCTCTGCTGCCTGCTTATGCAGTACAAATACTGTAACCAACCAGATGATGCTAGAGATGAAAACACAAAGCTGACTTTTCTAAGCTCAAGAGCACTCTGCACTCTCTGGCAACTAGTGCGCCTGGTCAGTCAGTCCACCTAAGAGTTCATCTTAAAATTGGTGCATCCATCACTCTTGACATTAATGTTGCTAATTTGAAAAGGTATTTCAAATACCTGGATGCTACAGTAAATAGCAGTCACAGTCAGAAAATTACCTAGCTAGGAAGCATCCCAACTGCAGACAGACTTCTCAAAAAGCTGGATCTGTACTAGCAACTTATGACCAAAACCAGAAAGGAAACGCAAACTAAGCTGTGAGGAAAGCTGTGTCAGGGAGGAAGTGCTAAGAGCAGCACAGGTTGCGCTCCCCCTTATACACACAACAAGGCTCAGAAGGCTAGTCTACTCCTACTGTGAAGGTTAGAAATTCTCATCTCAAATAGCAAGCTGGCAGTCACTGGCATCTGCAGGCAGACTACTGTTCCAGGAAAGAACCATAAACTCCCTTTTGCAGCTGAACTGTTGTAACCACTATGTTTAACATCACCTTTCAGTTTCACTGCAAAAAAGAATTTGGATAAAATGGGCAGAGCTCTATCACAGCACGACTCATGAAGGCAACTGTATTACTGCTTTGAAGAAAGGAAAAAACCCAAAACCCACTAATTTCCACTCCAAACACTATAAAGTACATTTGACCTAACTCTCCAGCATGAATGGCTGTTACAGTCACGTAAGGATTTCTGCATTCAAATAACACACTTCCATCTTTTCTCTTTAAACTGGAATTTAGTTGAAATTGCAGTGATGGGACACAATTTCTGAAATAAAGGCTTCAGTGCTAAACTCCAATAAAGAGGTCAGAGATGCAATCACTTCTGTACAGCCCAAAATTAGGCAAAATAGATCCTCAAGAATATTAAGATGATGACTGTATGATAATGTGTCCTGACAAATTATCATTCTCTCCCAATGAGTGAATTTCTGCTTTTAAGTATCAAGTCGTAATGTTGCCAGCAGCCTTTGCAATTAATAAATTTTAAGAGCTGTATGATACTTTACTTCATCAACTCCACTCAATATTTCCATTTTGAATGTTGACTGAGCTCTCCTTTTCCAGAGGAGAGTGAGCTCAAGAAATCCATGTACCTGAATGTATGCTAAAAGCATGGAGCTACGTATTTCTACCTACCTGCAAAATCAAACACTAGCCTTGCTAAAACATTCTTCCTGATGTTGCAAAACCCCATTTTCATGGCTACACTACAATCATCTGTTATCAAAGATTAACATCCACTTTACCTGAGCCCACTTTTTGTTTCTACTTTGCATCTGAATGGCAGCAATAGACGTGAAGAATTCTTCTGAAGGCAAGTCCTCTGGTAGCTTTGTTAAAAACTGGGCTATATGAATGAAGTCCATTTTGGTCAAAATATCTTCAAAAAGTTTTAATATTCCCAGGGCTGTACGGAATAAGAACTCTTCTCCATCACGACAGAACACATCCCAGACACGACATGCTAAGTCCAGTGGCAAAGATTTGCTGTACAATGTGAATATCCTGAAAAACAGAGTAAAATTTTCACAGTTATTGGATGATCAAAATGTCTTAGATATTCACAGAAGTACACAGACTGATCATCAGAAAGTTTGATGCTTCTCAAGTATTTATAACTGAGTATTTCTTTTTTTTTATTTCAAAAGTACTTCTACTAGTTGCAGCATACCAATACATGAAACAATATAAAATTGTACAAACATTAATGCACCTTGCTATAAGACTGGATCTCCAAGTTCAATTTTCTCAGATCACACCACAGGAAACAATATACAAGGTTTTATGATGGACATGCACTGGCCACAGATGGCAAAGGCATATTTAATCATTACTTCAGAGTTGAGAATTGATGCAGTTTTAACTGCGAGAACACAAAAAAGCAGGACCTTAAGACATAGTGCAGGGGAATTCTGTGCATTGGATGAAGGAGATTGGTAAAATTAACTCTGTGTTCCACACTTGATTGACCGACAAAGTAATAATAGCACGAGTTTTGGAGGAAAGGTCAGCTTAAACTCTAGTGAGTTGAGAGAAACAGGCAAGATGTCCAGAGATCATATGATGATGGCTCAGGGTGTTTGAACAGATGCTGTCTCCAAAGAGTGAAGGTAACAGCAGAAGCAAGAACCTCCTCCCAGTTGCAAAAAATGCATTTTCATTAACTGCCAAGAGCACATTTCTTCCTTTATCAAAATGCTGATAGCCTTGCAGCCAGGAACACTAAGATGCTCCCTACTCCCTCCCTTATCCAACACTTCACTACAAAGCAGAGCAGTTTTCATTACCACTAACGTCATAACAGCAAGTGAAGAGAATGAAATTTCCTGGAATTGTGTAATAGTACATAAGGGAAAAGAGTTACAGTAATTTTTTTCCTCCAGAATTTAGAGAGAGCACACTTCTCCACAGATGCACTGCGTAAAAGATCTCCATTAAACTGCAAATAATTCTGTCTCCAGCAGAGGTCAGCAAAGCCTCAGATTTAAATAAACCTTTTCACATCTTTTAACACAAAATTTCTTTTCAAGTATGTTGAATCGAACAGTAGTTCTCTTGCGTTTAAGATTCCTCCCAACCCCTCCAATTTGTTATTTAGGAAATTTGGAGTTACATTTAAAAAAATAAAATGGAACAGATATATATACATACACACACATATATCAGTATAGGATATGAATGTATTTATTTTCACAGCAAACTCTAATAATCAAAGGTTTTCTACAGTATCTGCTTTTTACTAGACACGATTATTTGAATGATGTGTCATCAAGTATCCAGCTTCTCTGTGCATTCTTTAGGAAAACGGGAAAATACATTCATTTTACAAGCAGCACGATGAGACTAAACCATTTGCACAAATACAGGTGAGAAGTAAATTGTAAGTTTAGGATCCTTAGGTTTTTACTTTTTTCTATTTTTACATCTCATTGCAATGTTTTTATAACAAGTAGAAATCATTTAGATTTTCCTCTCCAAAAAGCTAAATTAGAAATATAAAAATAAGCAAATAAGAGGTAGAGTCTTGGATGAAAAACACACTGTTGTTCATATATTAATGTTACATACACACACGAATGTGCAAGAACAGCATGGTAAGAGCCCCCTGTTTGGGTCACTGGCTGATCATGCGTTGCAGACTTTGTACACTCTTTAAACATTTTTGTGCCGAAACTGACATATAAAAAAAAACAGTTTTGTGCACCCCCTGCCATATAAAGTGTCTTGCTATGGAATACTTACACAGCAGAATTAAGTCTATACACACACACACACAGGAAACAGCAACAGCTTTTCCATTTAAAAAGAACAGTGTAATAGGAAGCAATCCAACCAAGTCCTTTCCTGGTCTCCAAGTAGCACACAAACACTCAGCCAGAAATTTGTCCTGGTTAAAGATAAGTAACAATGCCTTTTTTTTTTTTTAATCTGCTTTTATTTACAAAAGCTATCATTCTGTCATGATTCAGAGCTAACTGGAATAACCCACGTGTATTAGATCTGCAACTACACAGAACATTAACTGTCAGAAGGAACAGTCAGAACTATTTATTAGAACACTACTTTTCATAGGAAAAGACTTGCATCAAAAAAGCTGTCACATCAAATAAGGTATTTGACATTGATCTTTTAATAATTTGGAAGGAAATGCACTTTGCAGGAAATTCACAAGGCAATTAACTTTCATTAATACTAGCACGGAATTAAATGCATCAAGTCGTAAAAAGAGAAGACTGGGCCCCCTAGAATAAGGAATGAAACAACAGTAGGAATCATTACTGCTAAGAACAGATACAGCATTTGCTGCCTTCAAACATTTACTGCTGAAAGACTTTTTTTTATTAAACATCTGAGCTACTAGTCTGAAACCCAGCTGAAATGCATTATCGTAATAACGCAGCTGCTAGACTAAAAAGAGTTACAGCAGTGTCTCTCAGCAGCACCAGCACGCTACTTGCACATGATCTGCTCGTGCTGTACTGCGGGATGATTTTCTGCCTGCAGCGCCCTTCCAACTCACTAGAAGTCCCAGGTGAAACAGCTAGCACAGAGATATCCAGTGTCAGCGTAACGTACGTGTAGGCTACTGGCCGCTATCTGTTTGGAGGAGGGGAAAAAAACCTGAAGCACCAGAAGCTCCTGCTCCTCTCAGCCCTGCTTAAGATGAAAGTGTACTTTTTGAGGTAGATGCATGAAATCCTGGCTGGTTTGCTCCTCACAGGGAAAGCGTACAACCATAATGTTAACAAGAAAGCACTGTTACCATGATAATCACAGGCTCTATGTTTTCTTTCTTTTGTTCCTTTTTTTCCCCCCCTCTTTTCTTTCTTTTTTAATTAAAAGGTCTTCATAAGCTATCATTAGCAACAGCACTGAAGACAGCTATGCTGGATTTTGGATTGACAACTCATGCACAACAATGCTGACGCAAATCAGATCTTACATATTCTTGCACTACACATTCTCTTCCCATGTCTGTAACAGCACAAAAATATTTCTGCAACTTCTGATTTCAGCTGTAGAAACTGATGAACTAATTCATCTTTTAAACTTATTCTTGGATCCTCTCTCCTGGCTCCTTGTGCTAATTTTTAGTTATTACCTTTTGCATCAATTTCAACTACATCTGCTTTGAGACAAAGATTGCATCTTTCATAGTGTTCATGCATTACTTTATTGTATAGTGGCATCTCTATTCTCATTAACACCTTTAGAGTTATTGCAATAAGCCTGTTGGTAACAATTTACTTGCTACAATTTTAAAATCATTACAGTTGAAAAAAAAAAAGTGGAAGCATTTTGTCCCTTATGAGGGAAATAAAAAGTATTGAGTATTATACTATACTGACTGCAACAGAGCAACTACTTAGCACTCATCAAATCTGACAGCATTCTAAAATGTATCAATAGAATACAAATACTGTGTAACTTCATGAGCAGTTTCCAACCAGTCAGAAGCACCCAAAAAGCCCTAACATTTCAGCAATGCAATGTTTCACTTGATTCCACGCTAACCTGCAGTGACATAAGGATGAGCACACTTGAACTGGGCTGCAGACTGGGATGTTTTGGAGTCTGTTTAACAACTCCAATTCAAAAAATGTGGATGTCGCCAGAAACCTTTGGACAGAATTGCAGTTCATTTTTTCTTTGGAAAGGAGACATGGATTTAAAGCATCAGCTTGAGCTGGGACATTTATCATAACAAGCAAACGGTGCCAATAGAAAGTTAGTGTTCACAGAGCACAGTCGATGCCATACTAAAGAACCACTGATCAATCCATCAGTACAAATCAAGCCCTTGGCTATAATTATTGCCAAAATAATTTTTCTGAGTAGGGATGAAGAGGTGTTCACATAGCAGCAGCAGGCCATAAATAAACAGCGCGTGTCCTTTGCAAATCCACATTCTGCTCTGCTCACAAGAGCCCGTGGTACATCAGCTGACAGCGCCGAGAAGCCAGAACTGGGCTATTCAGACGTGAACCTGACTGCATATTGCTCTTTACAGCCCTCTCACACTTGATTCCCTTTATATTCTTCAAAAAAAAGTAAAAACCTGTCTAGCTTTTGAATTCTTACAGTGAGATTTATCAGTTGGAGTTTGGGCTTGAAGCACATGGGTCCTTTTTAAGAGATGCCTTACTTCTGGCGAGTATCTGCTGATAATCGTGCCACTGTACCTTTTAATTAAATTCTTAAGTCCTCAGCATTTTCCAAACACAGAAGGCAGTGGTGGAACTGAACTGGAGTTTAGGGGGCTCCCCTCCCTGTGCCAAGAAAACCCAAAGCAGCATTGCCCCACCTGCATAGCTGGGCCCATTCAGATGCACAGCACTTCTTTTTCTTGGAACGTATCCCTTCAACAAATGATCTAAGCATATCAATTTTACTGCCATTCCCTGCGGCACTGGTTACAGCAAGCAGCACAAAGGAGACTAGTTGATTCCACCGTAATTGTGGCAGGGGGGGCCGGAAAGTTTTCCCGGGAGCAGGAATTTTTCCCAGCAACGGGTCTGTGCAGCACAAGCTACTGGAGCCCTCCCAGAGCTGGCAGCAACAGGGATTTACTGCACACATGCCTGCACAGTAACCATGCCAGCTACTGGAATAGCGGCTGGCATCCCTTTGGCTCTCAGAACAAACATGCACTTAAATAAAAGTACTGTTGTTAGAACAAGGCTGTTTCATAGAGATTTTTACCTACAACCAAAAGGTCTGACTACTCAGAGCGACACAGTACCATGTTCTTCCCTGACTTTAAACACACTGAAATCACATTCTTGTCTTTCTGGAAACAGCCCTGTTTCTAATGGAGCGATATCTGTGCTACAGCAAATTCACTGTCAGCCATGAGCCATAAACAATGTTTTCCAAAGTCCTTAGCTTTAATAGTTACTCACTTGTGAGAACACAGACCCACCTCATTTTTTCTTACATCTTTTCAGCATTATTTCCTGCAAGTAGTGGAAGGACAGCATGTATAAAGTCCAATTTGCTACGTTTCCAAGAGCCATTTGAAAAATAAAAAAAAATCTAAATCTGCTTCCTACAGTACCAAAGTATTTTAAAGTAGAAAGTATATATATGTATGCACACACACATATGTATATTTAAATATTATACCTACATCTTACACAGTTAAATACCAACTCCACTGTTTAACAAAATTAAAGACACAGTGGGACAAGCTGTCTAGCTCAAGACAAATGCAAAAGAAGTTTAATACAGGATTGCACAGGACCACCTCAGCTAGCCTGCATTCCTGTGCAAGATCATAGTGTCGTGACTCTCCAGGGATGAGAAGGAATGCAGCAAATTGTCCTTGGGATTAAAATAAACAGCTTTAATATGGATACAGGTAGTCAACAAGAAATGCTAAGGGCTGTCAGTCCATTCATACAAAGACCTTGACAAGGACCATCCACAAGCACTCATGACAGAAGTTGCTGATTTCATGTCCTCTTAATACCCACAGAAGGAACAAAAGGGAGGCCTGATGTGCCCCATGCGCTCAGACTTCCAACACTTCAGTTCTTTGCTCACGTCAGTAATTTTTTCTTTCTTTTTTTATTTAACGTATAAATGTGCTCAGAGAGAACAACTAATCACATAAATGTTTACTCAAGAAAATACAATAAAGACTAGTCTATCAAAGCAAAATTGCTGACGGCAATGTAAACCTTCAACCTCTCATCAAAACAGTCTTTCTTCTAAATCTCCAATTTCTGGTGCTGTTCCTCAGGATTTCTTTACAACCAAAAGCTCAAAGTTAGATAAGAGTGAACATTAACATGCCTGCACCATGAAGACACTCATTTTTAGTCTCCCATACATTAAAAAAAAGCACTTTATTTATGACAGCATCATATTAAACTAGTAATCCATTAAAAAGATGATAACGTGGTGATTTTAATGTTGTCTATCCATTTTTTCTCCACCATGTTTACAGTCTTCCTATTTTGATATCTCTTTTATTCAATTCCTTCCTCCACACACAGGCTTTTTACAACATTCTCTGAGGCGATATAATTTCAACGTTTCCTCTTATCATTGAACATACCAGCCTCTGCCCTCTTCCTTCCCTTCTATCCTTTTCCAGTATTTTTTCTAGCATCTTCCTGCTCTATGCATAGACCTAGTTCAGTTTAATATTCTCAGCCATAAAAATCTCATCAAATATTGGGATAAATTAGCCTATCCATTACACATCCCCTCATTCATCTACTCATGTTGCATTAAAATTTAATCCCAGTGTAAAAGCCAAGTCAAACAAAGCTCATGTTACACTATCCTCTGTGCAAGAGGCATATGAAAATCAAGGAACTCAAGCAAAGGTAGCAAAAGGCCTGTATGGATGAACAAGAACCTCCTGACAAAACTCAAATATAAAAAGGAAGAATATAAGATGCTGAAGGAGGGGTAGCTGACCCTCGAGAAATACAGAGACATTGAGCATGCAGGGAAGCAGACAGGAAAGCCAAAGCCCATCTGGAGTCCAATCTAGCAATGGATGTTAAGAAAAATGAGAAGGGCTTTCCACAGGTACATCAGCAGAAAAGAAGACTCAGGAACACATGAGCCTGTTGCTGAATGGGGCAGGAAACCTGCTGAGAAAGTACATGCAGAAGGCTGTGGTACTCGCTGCCTTCTTCATCTTGGCCTTACTGAGAAGACTTACCTTCAGGAATCCCAGGTCCTCCAGACCAGTGGGAAAGCCTAGTGCAAGGAGGATCACATTAGGGAACATCTAAACAAACTGGGCACGAATGAGTGCATGTGACCTGGTGAGATACATAGGTGAGTGCTAAGGAAGCTGTCCACTGTCATTGTGAGGCCACTCTCAACTATCTTTGAAAGGTCCCAGTGATCAGGGAAGGTTCCTGAAGACTAGAAGAAAACAAATGTCACTCCTATCTTCAAGCAGTAGGATCCGTGGAACTACAGGCTGGTCAGCCTCACCCCCCATCCCTGGGAAGGTAATGGAAGAAAAATCCCTGGAGATCATTTTGAAACATATGATGGGCAAAAAGGTGATTGGGTAAAGTCAGTACGGATTTATGAAAGCAAAATCATGCCTGACCAACCTGACAGCCTTCTACAATGAGATGACTGGCTTGGTGGATGAGGGGAGAGCAATCAATGTCGTTTATCTTGATGTCAGCAACGTTTTCAACACTGCATCCCATAAAACCCTTGTTGATGAATTTATGAAGTATGGACTGGATAAATGGACAGTGAGGTGGACTGAAAACTGGCTGGAACTGTCAAGCTCAGAAGGTTGTCATCCGTGGCATGAAGTACAGCTTCAAGCCAATCCACTGCTGGAGTACTGCAGAGTTTGATACACATCCAATACTTTTAAATGTCATCATTTATGACCTAGATGATGGGTCAGATCGTACCCTCAGCAAGTTTTGCAGATGATACAAAACTAGGCGGTGTGGTTGATACACCGCTCCGTAGAGACCTTGAAACACTGGAGAAATGAGCCAACATGAGTCTCATGAAGTCCCACAATGGGAAATGCCAAGTCCTGCACCTGGGGAAGAAGTAAGCCCTGGCACCAATACACGTGGGAAGCCAACAGGCTGCAAAGCAGCTTTGCAGAAAAGGACATGGAGGTCCTGGCAGACAAGAAGTTGAATGTAAGCCAGCAATGTGCCTTTGCAGCAAAGAACATCCACAAACTCCGGGGCTGCATTAGCAACAGCACTGCCAGTAAGTCAAGGCACGTCATCCCTCCTCTCTACTCAGCACTGGTGAGCCAGCTCTGGGCTTCCCAGAACAAGAGAGAGATGGATACACTGGAGCAAGTCCAGCTTGCCGTGAATACGATTAAAGGCTTGGGGCATCTGATACGCAGGGAGAGGCTGAGAAAGCTGGTCATGTTTAGCTGGGAGAACAGATGGCTTGGACCTAAATGTTTAAAAATACTTGATAGGAGGGCATAAAGAAGACAGAGCCAGACTCTTCCCAGTTGTATCCAGTGAAAGGACAAGAGCCAACGGGCACAAACTGAAATACTGGAAATTCCATCTAAACATAAGAAAATAAAAAACTTGTTCACTGTGAGGGTGGTTGAACACTGTAACGGAGTTGCCTGGAGAGGTTGTGGAGTCTCCTTCCTTGGAGATATCCAAAACCCGACTGGACAAGGTCCTGAGCAACCTGCTCTACTTGACCCTGCTTTGAGCAGTGGGTTTAGACTAGATGATCTCCAGAGGTCCCTTCCAATGCACCAGCAATTCCATGATCCTCTGAAAACTCATGCATTCAAACTTTGAGCTGTTGGATTGGACTGAATTACTTTAAATTGCTTTCTGTCTAATGGATCAACAACACGTTCACTGCTAACAACTAGGTCTTAACGATCACCAGGGAATTAAAAGCTTGGTTCAGGCAGAATTGCATTAACAGTACAAACATTTTCCAAAATAGTAACTTATTTACCTCAGAAAAAAATGCCATTACTATTGGGAATTTAATCTTTTACTGAAGGTGTTTAGTCAGATAGCTGAGAACCAGTGAAGCTGTCAACAATTTAAGGGCAAACCAATTTTTCACGGAAAGGATTTCACATCATCCTAAAACTGAAACAAAGTCTTGCTTGCTGAGAAGAGACATTTTAGCTGCCTCAAACCAAAGTCTGACAGGCACAAATGCAAATAATCTGGAGTGCCTTATACCACCCTGAAATTTGGCAGGAGGGCAGATAAGATCCTTGTTGTTTTTCCTCTGGAAGGAAAAAGGTTCTAACTACACTAGAACTAAAAGGGAAGGCAGTTTCACCAAATAAAATTTGTAATTGCCTGTCTGTTAAGTGGAATAGCTGCAGTAATTAAAAACATGCTAATACCCTTCAGCTATTCAACTGGACTTTGTCAAGAGCAGCTTCTAAATAACCTGTACTAGGATCCCTGAAGTAGGATGAAGGACCACCTAACATACAGGTGAGATACTGCCCAGGAGCCATAGTTCATCCTGCCAAAAGTCTACATGTTTGCTCTTTTGTATTTTCTAGCTTTTTGTTGTATGGACAAAAATGCTATATTTTAATGACCCCTTTCCTGTTCTGTGCAAGAGGACAAACTGTAACTTTCAAACGCAAGACTAGCAATCCTGTCACACCGGACACCCGGTACACACCAGCACATAAAGCAGAAAAACTAACAGATTTTCTCAGAAGATTAATCCCAAATAAGGACTAAATATGGATAAACACTGCAACACGGCTGTATTTAAAAATAAGCTTCAAACTCAACAGAAGTACAACAATAAAGATTAGGCAAACATTAAACATCACAGAAGTATGTGGGAATGATCTGGATTCACAAACTCAAGCACTGAACAAAAGATGAAGCCTTTATCTTAAAAGCATGCTAAATCAGGTAAAAGCACTCCAGTTTCTGTCATGAATACTGACATGAAGCTATAGTCTACTGTGCACATTAATTATACTTTCAATGTCTTACCAATCAATAAGATAGATGTCTGGAGTTAAGTTATTTTTTTTGAAGTGAGCAAATAACTTTGGCAGATTTTCTTCAAAGAATACCTCAAATGCGGCAAAGTAAGTCAACATCTGGGAAAATATAATGGGAAGAAAAAAGCAGTTAGGTGTATTAATAGGCTTAAATGTATTAGCTGTTGTTGGATTAATGCTCTTCAAAAACAGGATTGTATGAGTTACATGATACAACAAAGAGCTAAATATTTACATACAGGATAACATCTGCAAGCACACAGAGTTTAAGATCCACTGTATATACTGTTCTTATAATAAACAATATAATTATTGTTTTGGGCCTTGGCCAGTTTCCTTTGGAAAGAAAAATACCAGCAGGAGATAAGTTATTTGCTGATTTCTCTAAAGAATGATAATAACAGAATGGTGCTTTACACTTGCAGCAGTAATTTAATATTACACTGAATTAAAACCAAGGCCCAATGGATTATAAAATGAAATATGAAATTAAAATAATTTAATAGTCCATAGCAAGAGTGAAGCATCCAGTTGGCTTCAATCATAAATCACATTCTAACACCAAGGCTTCTTTATACCGTGCATTTTAAAATAAAATAATAGCATTTCTATTGCAAAGAGGGAGAGATGAAGTTCACACAGAAAAGCCAGAGATCAAGATAAAATATCTATGCAAGAGAAACCAATTACAACTCCTATCTGATACTGTAACCCCTGAACTGTACTGCCTTTAACACAAAGACTTTCATGTTATTTTTAAATTTGAATACTTAGGTCAAATTTCATAACAGAGGGCATAGAAAAATCTTCCAATTCAAGTAAGAGTTAAAAACAAAAAAAGGCTTTTTAGCTCTCCCACCTACCCTGTCCTCTTAATACTATAGGGAGAAAAGTTAAGCAGAGTCCTTGAATGATTTAGTAATTTTAAGTACAACATCCCAATAAAAGCAATAAAGAACGGCTATGATTTCTTCAAAGTATGAGTTGCATCAGCGTGCTTCTCCCCAAAACACCATGACAGCAAAGGGGAAAGAAGAGACTTTTAAAAAAAATCCTTTTAAAGGATGACAGATTTGTTTCCCAGTTTCCTAGTTTTCCCAGTTGTCCTTACAGAAATTTTTCCGTTTCATCTGAATGAAGTGACAGATGCTGGACTTCCTTCGTTAAGAGCGGCAAATAAAAAATTGAGCCTGGTAGTCACTAAGAGTGTAAGGTTTAAAAGCCAATCAGAGACGGGCGTATGCTACAGAAATGGCCATACTAAGTCATGTAAATCTCCGAACCATCAAGTTACTGAGAGACAGCTTCCCTGCAAACATGACACCAGAAATCCAGAAACCCACTTTAGAGAACTGTACAAGTGAAACAGCTTCCCAACATGGATTTTTAAATGCATGAAATCCAAGCACTGCATGAGATCTGTGAGTATAAAGAAAGAAGCATGTAATGTAACAGACAGTCCTACCTCCAAAATTATCTGTTTACATGCTAGCATCACAGTAGGAGAGTTCTACTAAAGTGTTTCAAAAGTACTTTAGAGAAGGGATCTTACACGTAACTCCTACAATCACATCTATTGACAGTAACGCAGGCAGCTCTATTAGAAATGAAACAGTTCAAGCATTTATCTCCATCAAATTGACATTCAACAGGACATTTACTTAGTAGTAATTAAATAAAAATCTAGTTTAATGAAAATGTAGCCAACAAAAGAAATCAAGATAAATCACTATAAAAGACTATAATTTCCACAACTAATTTATGCTGGTTTTATTTTTTTAATTTATTATACGTTAAGAAAAATCAGCATTCAATTATCAAGCTGTAAAACTGACACAAATGATGAGGGTAGACAGCAGATCAGTATATTGACCACAGGAAGCCAAAACTGTCTCACTTTATGTCTCACTACTCTGAAAACTAAGTTTTCCTTGCGGTGTGAATCATAGCTTCGTAATTTCACAATATTTTAATTACTCTTCTGTAAGCATTCATTTATCACGTAGCCTCTATTTAGCCAGGCTAACAGAATGAAATGGCACTATCCAAGAGCATACCAAAACCCACTATTTCAGCTAGGGGAAAAAAAACAAAACAAAAACAAAAACCAAAAAACCTTATTCTAGCAAATGTAATTCCAAAATCATCTTCACAAGAACCACATTTATATACTAAATGCATGAGCATGCCCTCTTTTTCCAAGTAGAGTAATGGAGACGACTGATACTGCTTCTGGCAATGCTGTCCACGCTGTGGGACATCTCCCCATGAGCATTTACAACTATTGAGATTCAAGGGCTGCAAGAAGGAATTACATATTGCTCTTCCAGCAGGAAATACTGATAGGATCCCTAGTGTCTTACTGTTGAAGCAACAAAACTGATTGTTGTTGATGTCATCCATTCCCTTGCTTTATTTCTCCCATTTGAACTCTTGACAAGCAGATCCTATTTTCATAGTATTAAAAGGTGAGAAAGAAATACAGAATGCCAATATTTTACAAATAAAAATACTTTTAAAGTAAATTAAAAACACATTTCAGGGGATGTGTCTTATTTTGCTATGGTACACATAGCGTACACACCCAGTGTACATGCTCACAAAGAGAGACTCCAGAGAGAACCAGGTAACCAGCTCCCATGGAAGACTGGAGGGGTCTGCTCATCTGATTCCTCCAGACTCCTTTTCAAATATAGCTGCTACAATAAGAGATGGGAAACCTGGTTCTCCCTGCAACAATCCATTTAGAGCAATCTATTAGTTTGGGATAAAAAGCACCTTCAAGACACATCTAATTTTAAGGTGTTTTCAGCTTTCAACTACAGTGCTCAATTTGAAAAACACCTACACTAATGTTCTCATAACTATTCTCTTAGCCTCATAAAACAGCAGCTGAACAATTTCATTCACCTGCCTGTTGAAAAGGTTAGTGGGGTGGGGTTTCCTTTGTTTTTTTTTTTTGAGGGAGTGTGTGAGGGAGTGTGTACATTGGGGTTTTTTTTGTTTATCAAGCATGTTGCTTTAAAATAAGCTCTGACTTACTTTCCAGACTACTGAGCCCATCAATTTGTTTTGAAGTTTTTTTAAGACTTTCATACAACATGTAGATTACAGTTTTCTTCCATACTTACAAGGCCATGGTCCACACGGAAAAACGCCATCTGACAGGGTTTATTTAATAGGTTAGAAAAAGCAATGAAGGCATCTGCAGTATCCAAGTTCAAGATCAATACTGCTGCTATGAATGACATGCCCTGTACCTGAAGAAAGGAGAAGTGTTACCATTCAGCAATACCTGTATCCTTCCAAGAATACTGCCTCATTTTGTCCTTGCAATCACTAGTGTTTAACACACTCGCCAAACTGCTGAATTTTGTGGAATGTTTGGAAGGGCAGGATTTTGTAACCCACACAACCCTTTGGTATTGAATGTTCAGAGTATGGAAGCTAATGATCCCCATGTTGCCTCCTTTCAAAGGCTCACTCCTAAGACAGGCTAGGATGACAGCACTTTCAAACAGGCAGATGACTTTTTTGAGGAACAAGCTGTTTCTATGTAATTCTTCTTCTCTTAAGGATGGGTCATAGATACCCTTATTTGTGGAAAGCTGGACTAGGACACTGGAGACAAAGCCTGCTCTTTCCTTTTTCAACCAATTACTGCCAGCTACAGACAACTGCAAACTGCAGTGACTCACCTGACAAGCACTACCATTTTAAGATTAAACCCATGTTTCATCATAAGCTCATGATGTCGCATTTTTCTACAAAGTACGGTACGGAATCAATGCTGAATCTAGGCAAAGCTTGCTCACAGAGAGGGTGTAGTGCTGCCTCTGCAGAGTCACGTGGACCAAGGTGTGACAGTCCTTCCTGCAAACCTGAGGAACAAGCTCCTTCCCAACACAACAACAGGATCCATGCCAAATGATGCATGCCACCTGATCTGCGCTTTTTCTAGTTACCCAGCAGTCGTGTTCAGCAGTTTTGCCAAGCATCGCATGCTACTCACAGAAGAGGAAAGTTATCTTTCTACATTTGCCTTCTCTAAAACAACTGCTCCCGAACAAAGAATAAGCTCCTATATATATCCCTCCTCTGAAAAAAAAGACTAAACAAAGTATCTGAAATCCACTCAGTCCCCTCATAATCACCACTTCAAATACTTTGAGGGAGCTCACGTAGCCTTGATGGGCATTGCTTTAAAGACTGCTCCAGAAGTTCACAGTACTAAGGCAAAGAAATGTGTATCAAGAGGAGTAAGATACTCAACTCAACAGAATAGTCTCAGTAAGACTGCCATTAAGAACAGCACACATTTCAAAGGACCAATTTAACTACATCTTCTCTTTTGACTCCAATTTTCAAGCACTACAAATATGTACTTTTGAGTTTTCCAATTACTTAACCTGTTTAAAAGCTTAAATCTAGCAACAGAATCATTATATACACTTCTCTAGCATGTAGTGGAACACAAGAAAGCACACAGGAACCCCACAAGTACTTCACAAAATCATTCAATACTGGTCTACAAAGGACTGATTAACACAATCCTCCCTCCCCCTTGATCTCCCTCCCGACCCCCCCAAAAAAAATTTTCTTCACTTACATAGCCTACATCAGGTCTGTAACAAGTATAGGCTCCTAAAATACTGTGCAAGGTGTCATGGTAAGGACCACCCTATAATTAAACAAAAACAACACAATACATCTGAGTATATAACAAATGTCAAAAACCCTTTGGTGCTACAAGAAAGTATGTATTGCTTCTGATAAAGGACACATTATTTCCCTATGCAGCTTTGAACAGCCACAAGTCTTTCAAAATAATTTTGGCTTTAGAAGTATGAAACAGCCCTCCATACTACATTCATTACAACTTCATCCAATACATCAAGTACATATTAAATCCTTATGCAAGAGGAATGTAAGTGGAAGAGATTCCTTATAGCTTAGCAGCACTTTGACAATAGTGCCAAGAAAGCAGAACACTAATGAGAACTACTTAATTGTTTATTGGACTAGAGGCAGAATTCAACCACAAAGAAAATAGTTAAAAAACCAACAATATGCCATAATACACACACAGAGCATATCAAGAATGACATGCATAGCTAAAAAGAATTTCATATGGTTGACTATTACAGTTGCGATATCTTACACTAAGCCCTGTAATAGGCTGAGAATTTCCAAAGGGCAAAGTTTTTCACCCAAAAATGCTCATTTATCACTATCTAAACTTTTAACAGGGCTGCTGAAATTTGTGTATGGAACAACAAAATATCTGGTTAAAAGGATGCATTAAAGCACACCAAAACCATACATTTTTAAATTGGTCTTGCATGGAACCAAAAAAAGGCTACCAAATATTGCTCGCTTGAGCTCTGCTCTCTCACCGTGTATTTGCAACCCAGCAGTGTTGATTCACTGACTTGGAAATACTCACCCGCATCACTTAATCCAACAGAAACCAGCATGAACTGGGCTAGATGAATCATGATGATTAGCCAACAGATTGTTTTTTTTCCCCTCTTCCAAATGCATAGTGCCTTGAGATTACTCTTTTCTAGATTACTTACAGTTTTCCAAAATCTTCAGGAACTCTCAACATGTCTGCTCCTTCAGATTTGAAGTCAATGGACCGTTACAACCAAGGGACAAACACAATTACGTAAACTTAATTTCTCTGAGTAGTCAAAACAGAAGTTAACATTGCTTACTTGCTGGAATATACAGAGATTAGGAAACGTTCTTGAGATATCCAGTTTTATTAATTCCAAGCTTGCTTCTCTGTCAGCTGCAGAAAATCCAGCATCTACAAAAGCCAAAGTTACTGCATTTATTGCATGGATCAATGTACATTCTTCCCCACTAGACCAATAAGGGTTAGCTTTTGCACAGTTCATTTATTTCTATGTGAATGCTAGGGAATAAGGGTATAGACAGGGCAATTTCCAGAAGTCAGCACAAAGGCTAAGAAGCAACTATGTCCTGACTCAAAGCAACCCTACAGTGCACACTGTCCCTCAACATGTTTCAAAGTGATTTGGGGAAAGACGCAGGTCAAGGCAGGGCAGGCACTTTACTAGTATCCACTGACAAGACATTAGACAGTCAGAGCCTGTTAACCTGTGATCCCTCACCCTGAACAAGGCTTCCCAGTGGCTCCTGAAATACCTGCCTCTGTGGAAAGGTTGTGGGGGGAGGGAGAAGTCCTAAAGCAAAAGCATTTGATGGATGCCACCTATCTCTACTACTGTCAGCTCTCCTTCCAAAATCATGTTGATTTACATTTCATATGTGTTGTTAAAGATCATGGACACTGCAATACACTCCATAACTAAAACAGATCTCATACAAAGTAAATTTCTGAAGTATTAGTTTTCTTTCTGATATCAAGAAGTTTTATTTGTATTTTGTCTGTTCGGATAAGTATAGCTGGGAATTACCTACTGCTACTTATTGAGCAATCAGAAAACAAGAGTCATTAGCCAACGCTTACACTAACCACATGAGCATATAAACTCCAGAAAATAAAGTGCAAGAGGAAGCTGGAAATGTACTAGATGTCATCTTATTTAAGATGCAGACAATCTTAAAGGGAAGAAAGTAGGGGATTTCCAATCAAAAATATTTTTCCGTTGACAAATGCCAGAATGTATGTCCTCCTTTTTCTGCTCAGCATAATTACTTACCAAAAGCAATTTTAAGCATCTGCTGTAGTTTTATATTCTCTCAAAATGACAACTCTTTCAATCAACTAGTAAAACTCAAATCACTTCATCTGCAAAAATAAATTGCTGCTCTCTGAAACACACCCAAGAGATGGACTCAAAGCTGCAATAAGGGACTAAAATGCAATTTTTTGCTATAATTTGAGTTTCAATTGTGAAACTACAGATGCAGAAAAGTATTTTAGTGTTGCAATTAAAATTATAATCCTCAAACTTTCCTACCTTTCCTACAAATTAGCATCAAATAAGAACTGTACCTAGAGACAGTTTGTAAAGAAAAATGAACAAGAGTATTCTGTAAGAGACTATAGTTTCACTGAGAAGAAAGAATACAGCTGCTTCTTGCTTCCACAAAAAGAAGCCTTCTTTTTATCAGAGGCATCTTAATAGTTGATTTTATTTTTTGTTTAAAATCTGTGATTTTAAGGAATAATTTTACAAAATCTCTTTTACTTTGTCACACAGCATAAATCCTTCACAAAAAAACCTACCTTCATAGTCTACTTCAGCCCCTCCTGTTCTAAGTGATCGCCATTTCTCTTTGGCACGAGCCAGGCAAATATCATAAAGTTCTGCAAAAAGAAAAACAGAGAAAACCAAGTCCACCATTTGTATATGCTCATGTCCAATGTCAGGTACTACCTGCCTACAATACCACCAATGCTGCCCTATCATTACCAATAACAGTATCTCTAACATAGCAGTTGAATTTCTAAGTAGGTTATGGTTCTGAAAGGCTTGTTCCACTGACCTATAATTTAAGTGAAAAGGAAAGGCAATCTAGGCACAAGTTGCATTTTATGTTCAAGCATTTACTTTTCTTGCAGAGCACTGGTGTTCAAAATTATAATCTGAATGGATAATTGGGATAAATCTAGAAAATTCCATGTAAGAACCACACCCAAGGTAACTACGCCAAGCACAGAAAAGGAGCACAAGACAGCAGTACAGGCTATCTACCACATTTCCGTGTTTTTCTGTATTCTGAAGCAGCACACTATTTCTATTTTCACAAACACACACATAAACAAAAGCACATATTTTTCCCAGGGGTATTTTACTCTCTCACAAACCTAACGTCTTGCTCTAAATCAAAGGAAGCACACTATATGCACACTTATAAGCATTACAAAATTAAGAACAACTCCAAGTTTCAAAAAGAAAAAAAAAGGCTCCAGTCATTAATTCTGACCATCTCCATCTAACATCAAAGAAGACACAGTGACAGCAATAATCAGAAACAACTCACAACAGCAGTCCTAGAGCAGTTACGAGATTAAAAGACACTATATTTTTGAACAAAACATGTCAAAGCCCCACCAAAAAAAGCGTAACTAGATAACATCTAGTTACATCTCACACCCACACCTCAGGTTCTGATACACCATAATAAATACAAGACTATCCCCTTACTATTTCTCTTTGTAAGACAAAACGACAGTCTCACCATGGGTGATGTTTAACTCGTTGCCAATTGCCAAGCTCCAGACTTTGCCTCTCACACTGGGTGGAATGCCTTGCCACCATAGCTCTCGAACTTTACGGGAACAACACCTGTTTAAAGTAAAACAGATTATCCTAAGAAATACTTGATTTCCAGCTGAATTGCAGATGTATACTGCTGAAGGGATCCAAACCAAAATGAACATCAACAGGCCAAGAAGTCAAACACAATTTGCACATACCCATTCTTTAGTACTACTTTGCTTTGAACCGTAAAGGAAAGCTTACTCCCTTTCAAGTTAATGGTTTACTTTGACAGAAGCACTGCAATTACAATATCCATAATTGCAACAACACTTGACCAAAAAAGGGACAGAAATAAACAAATGAAAAGGAAATCCATACATATGCCACTGTCCATGCTAAAGACTGGACACAATCACAGAAGCCTAGATTGCTTTGGGTTGGAAAGGACCTTAAAGATCATCTAGTTCCACCCCCCCTGCCATGGACAGGGGTACCATGTACATCTCCATTAAGATTAAATACAAAAACAAGTTATGGAAGTCTACCCCCCTCCCCTCTGTCATCACCCTGCTGCGCAAGTGACACATGCAGTTTCCTACCCAGCTTTGCAGCTCTAGCCCTCCAGAAAAATGCATTAAGTCGCAACAATTAATAACTTTTAGGTAGGAGCATGAAAGACATTTTAACAGAACACAGGCTTTGAAATGGCTGCAGCTGATGTTCATCAATCTGAAAGCCCAGAAGGAGAAACTCAATAGCACCTAAGCACCAATGAAAGTTTGTGGAAGTGACAAAAAACACAACAATCCCTTTGTCTAAAAGATTCTGATCTAAAATGTAAAATAGTGAATACATTAGGGAACTTCTGGATTTATAAACCAACACAAGAAAAGGTGTCCTTATTTTTACAGCAGCCATAACAGATGCATCTTCAAATACTAAAGTCAGACATGGAAATCTACGATTTCCTTATACTTATTACTTCAGTTCTCCAGAAATGCAATTTCCAACAAACACTGTCCATATTTTTAACGTATACTCTCAGGACAACTGAATTCCATGATTAAGCAAATTGCAATTGCGAGTTCTGTGCAGGTTGGTTTATGTTGTTGTGGTAGTGGTTACACTGGGAGGGCCCCGTTTTTTTTAAGATGGCTAGTCAAGTCCATGAAAAACCAGACAGTGAAGGTAGCTTACCAACTGCCTGTGCTGTGTCTTTGTACGAAATATTAAAAAAAAAAAAAAAATTAAGTGCTAAAAGAACTTTTTCCCCACTTCTCTTTTCCATCACTTGATTATCTCAGCAGGTACACCACTCTGTAATTAAAGAGGCTTCATAATACCATACACTTCATATCAGATGTAGATTGAAGTACAACATCAACAGCTCAAGTAGTCAAGGAAAGATCATTTCCAATAAATGCATGGTGCTCAAGGATTATGCGTGGTGCTTTTATGTTCTGTACCACAGATCGTTCCTCAAAGTTTCACAGTATCTAAATATCCTGAACCTCCATTAAAGACAAATAATAAGAATTAGAACTGCATCACTTCCAGACACCTCGTAGAAATAAGGAAACATGCTGTTCATTTTCTTTGTAGCTGTCCAAAAGTGACTTTCAAAGAAAAGCTTCCAAGACCATTTAAAATTATACTTGCTAACTTTGTAACTTCTCTTCAGGATACAGACTCAGTAATTTTAATTAAAACTCAGTATAACATACTGTCTTACATAGTTTCCCAGTTGGGCAAGATTTCATTGTTCCAAGTTAGAACAGCGTTGCCGATGCTGTCTTCCAGTTTACAGCGTTCTTCCAGTTGTTTCTTTCTCTTCTGGGCTTCCTTAAGCTCTGCAGAAAAGCAATTTCCTTTTTTACTTAATAAAACCAGAAACCAAATATTCAGAGTTAGCTAGTCATGCCTATACAGCCATGTAAAAGCACACTATATTTGCCTAAATGTACAGCGCACTGTTCAAATTCTAAAACTTTCCCAGACATATAGCAAGCTAAGCAGCAATGCCAAATGTGAAGAAAGAACAAAGTGGAACAATGCATAAGGCTCATTTTTGATGGATGGGACAAAGGGATAACATATGGCTCCTTTGACCCTTCAAATCTGTCCACATTAGCAACTTGAATTAGCATCTCTGACAGCACAGCCCCACCTAAGAGGCCAGGTCAGAGTATTTCCTAATGAAGCCCTGCCCCTTTTTAATATCAGACTCAAAAAATACAGACTAAAATAATACAAATTTTGTATTTTGGTTTCACTCTTACGTGTTGCCTTTATACATTATGATTTAGATATATTGTCAGGAAATCACAAAAGCCACATTTCTGATGCTACTTAGCATATTGTTAATCTAAATGCCATACATCACAAATATACATATACTGGAAACCTCCAGTTCATAGAATCATTAAGGTTGGAAAAGACCTCAAGGATCATCAAGTCCAACCATAAACCCAACACCACCTAACTCACTAAACCATGTCCCTAAGCACCACATCTACACATTTCTTGAACACCTCCAGGGATGGTGACTCCACCACTTCCCTGGGCAGCCTGTTCCAATGTCTGACCACTCTTTCAGTGAAGAAATTTTTTCTAATATCCAGCCTAAACCTCCCCTGGTGCAACTTGAGGCCATTTCCTCTTGTCCTGTCACTTGTTACTTTAGAGAAGAGGCCAGCACCCACCTCACTACACCCTCCTTTCAGGTAGTTGTAGAGAGTGATAAGGTCTCCTCTCAGCCTCCTCTTCTCTAGACTGAACACCCCCAGCTCCCTCAGCCACTCCTTGTAAGACCTGTGCTCCAGACCCTTCAGCGGCTTCATCGCCCTTCTCTGGACCTGCTCCAGCACCTCAATGTCCTTCTTGTGGTGAGGGACCCAAAACTGAACACTGTATTCAAGGTGCAGCCTCACCAGTTCATTAAAAAGAAAACATTTTTCATGTTCAGTTTAAACATATTTTACATTTTTCCATTATCACTCAGTATTTCTTCTTGCATCATCAATTGTTTTTTCACTGGCAAATTTGTTAGACATGCGATTTAACAAATGCAGGCCAACACTCTTTATAGCAGCACACTGGAAATACAGGACTTAGGCATGCACATACACACTGTCCACAATATGGGAAGGTACTGACCTGGCAAGGAAAACTAACCAAAGAAGAGCAGTACCATGAACAATGTCTTTGTAACGAACAAATACAATCTGATGAGTCCACTCTAAAGCCCCACAGAAGCTGCACCCGAGCAGAACCATACCAACTGCCTCATAATACTTTCAGCTTTGATACGAGCTCTTTGTAAGCCCGCCTAAATGCAGGCTTTGAACTTTTCTCTAAACAAGAAGAGGGTGTTTACACTCTTTGATTTCCTGACCTCTACACAATATGCCACTCTGCAAAGCTGTTCATCTGGAGCGGCTCTAGGGAAAACGGGTTTGTCAGGGTATTTATCTGGACAGAATGACATACTCCAGTCCAGTGAAGACAGCACAAGGGCGCATTGCCTAACCTGAGCATCATCCCACTTCTCCCAAAACATCTACCCTATGCGCAAAGACCAGAGAAATTATTTTGGACTACTACACGTTAAGTGGATATACAAACATGGGAGTCACATGAAGTTAGAACCTCACTGGCAGGTGTGTGATGTTCAAAACCACAAGAGGACACTTTTATTAATATGTCAACTGCAGAAAGCAAGTCCTGTGTTCATATAATCTTTCCACTGTTTCATATGGCTCAGGGGTCCAGGCAGCTGGAAAAAAAAATATTTCCAGTACCTCTCACTGGATACAAAACTTTTATGAGTCCAATTTTCCTATTATTGCAATGATTGTTTTTATTAGAAAACCCACAAGGTCAGAAATATGAGCAGAAGGAAACCACAACTGCCAACTCTACCTGATGTGCATGGTACAGTGTTGCTGAAACACTTCTGTGAACAATGTCAGACAAGAAATTATGAACAAAACTTTGGGAAAGTTGTAAATTTTAGGTGGGAGATAGGTTATCAAATGAACATAACTACACACATTTCCCTACGTGTAAAATTATGTATTTATGTACTACAGCCTCAACAGGTTGTTCCCAACATGACACTATCAAATACCCTGTAGTTCTCTAAATAAATCCAATCTTCATTGATTTGACTGATAATCTCCTTCAATATATTAGTAAATTTTTAAACCCAAAACAGATGCCACTCAATTATTTAAGAGTTACAAATTAAAAAAATTCTTTCCTGCTGGATTCTAGGATTGTTTTTTTTTTTCAGCTTGGCATGGGGCTTTTTAATTAAACTACTGTCATCCCTCTCTCTTCTCTGGATTGATTCTTCTTTGAGGGGAGGTACAGATCCCTCACGTTAAGCGCAACAGACTGATACAAGTGCATTTCAGGTTTAGAAATACCCCTTAACTTTATTCTCTCCTCTGAAGACAAGAAATTCCATCACCTCTTTTTTTTGCTTGAACCACCATTTCTTCGTACTGTTGTCTGTGTTTCTGAGCTTCTTCTGCTGGTTTTGCAGGGAGGTTCCTTAAATTTAAAATAATAATAATAATAATCAGTATTTAAACTTGGCAATCCTGTCCAAAGAAAATTCTAGACACTTCTAAAAGAAAAGCACATACTGCTTGTCAAAATATTTGATCAAAAAGTAGAGCAACAGATCCTTGGAAAGAGGTTTATTTTTTTTTGCCAGAGTCAGCAGAAGAGAAGGAAAGAACACTGACCAGCTAGGGCTACTTTTATACACAAAATATGCTGAGTAATTTCCTTATGTTTGGTAATTTCAGCATTTTTATTATTAAACCAACTGAACCCACAGGCTGATCCTCATAAATAAAGGGAATATACTGGTATATATCAAGCTGGTAGTTTTCATTTAAACTGCTCTCTAAAGACAAGATACAAGATCATACTCGCTCTTCCTGTGTACCTCATTTAAGAGCTACGTCCACAACTTTCTTTACCCATGCAGTAATGACTCCCTGCACCAGCTTCCTTTTCCCCTCTGCTCTCTGAGACCCCGTTTCTATTTTAAAGGCTTAACTCCTCCTCCTCGCTTGTACAGCAACAAGGGGCACTCTCTATACTCTCCATTTATCAATACCAACACAGCCATTTTGATTTGAGATTGAAGCCTGGATGGGTAACACCTCTGCCACACAAAGACACATGTTCATATGACAGACCACGTGAACTTTAAGCTAACCATATTTGCAATTAACCTAACCACTATGTATCTCATGCAGCTACAAGATGACCAAAAAAACTGGACCGGGAAATGACTGAGTATTTTGTTCTTCTGCATTACAGAACACTGTATTATATTTCTAGGACAGTTTATATCTTTGGCTAATAGAAAAGACATGCAAAAATTCACTTTCACATTTCTGTAAGGTGGCACACATACGGCAGCTGCTAGCCATCATTATAGTCACCATTAGTAGTAGTATGCTTTACTATTTACATATTGTCTATGAAGTATGCTTAGCCATGTCATACATGCCTACAAATAGTTTTTAAAATCAAGATTGTTATAAGAAGAAGAAAAGTGGATTTTCACATTAGTGTCATTGTTAACCAGAGAACAACCTACTCTTCCAGTTTCGTTAATGTAAATTGACCAGCACCTTTTTAAAAATCCAAGTATTTAGAAATGGTGTAAGTTAGGGAAAGTTTGGAAAGGAAAACATGAAACAACGCAAGTTCTGCTAACTTAAATCACACCATTTAAATTATTTGTCCTCTCTATTAACATCATCACCGTATATGTGAGATGATGTTTACTACCTATTAAGATTCAACTAACACTTTTTCCAGCTAAAGCTAGAGTGACTGTGGAATATTTTTTGATTTTTCCTATAAAATTTTACCCAAATCAAGAGTAGTCACTCTGGAAAAAATCTCACTGCATTTTTCTTCCAGAAGCCTTAAATATTTTTGTCATAGGAAATCAAAAAGAAATTACTTAAATCCTAACAGATTTTAAAAAAACAGTATGCAAACCATAAGTTAACAATTTTAAAAGATTCTTTAGAAAGATTCAGAGGACAGCACTGTTGTCCAGAGCAGTTTTCCCTACGAGGCAAAAGAAATTATGATTCAGTTGTCTAGAAGTCTATAACTTTCTGCTAGTTCTTCAGTCTATTCAACAGTAAGAAAAAAAGCAAAATCTGAATGTTGGCCTGTAATGTATCACTAATTCAATCTATCTGAACACTGTACTCCCCAGATTATCTCACATACAGAATGATTTAACAAACAGGTTTTAAATACAACAAATAAGTAGCACATATTGTTTCCAGCTGTATACAATAAAACCTGCTATAACAAATAATCACTCTTACATTGTCGCAGATGTCCCAAAAAGTCTTGTCACATAGTCTATCAGTCAAGCCAAAAACTGTCTTAAATGATCCTACAGCTAGACTACTTCGGTATGAGCATTCTCCATACAGATTTGTTGATGAAAATACAGACTTATGTCAATTCTTTACACCAATGTACAGCTATATTACAAACGCAGATGCCATGCCTGTGAAGCTGGGTACCATTCATAAACTGACTAAACTAAATTTGTGTAATTTAGGAGCAAACCATGGCAGATCAGCTGCTATTAAATAGGTATGGAGTCACAGAATGTTAGAGATTGGAAGGG
>NW_010146615.1:0-298 GCF_000699245.1 Pterocles gutturalis
CAGGGGTGAGGGCAGCCACCAGTTCGCCTCCCCCGGCACTGAGGAGGTCTTTTGCCTGCTAAGATCTGCAAGCGTGCATGGCCGTGGGAGCTCGGCCGTGTCTGGCTGTTCCCAAAAACCCCCATGGGAGGGTCTCAGTGTGGCCAGCTCCTGGCTCCAATGCTCAGCTGGCGGCCGTGGGCGAGCCAAGGTGGTCCTGGGGGCTCATCCTCGCCTGGGTCGTGGCTCTGCCCTGCACGGAGGCCACTGGCCACCCGTGCTGGCTCGGGGGCACCTTCCGGAGGGCCCCATGCAGGCG
>NW_010146615.1:358-11210 GCF_000699245.1 Pterocles gutturalis
AGGTGCATTTCTGGGGCTCTCCGGGGTGGGGTGCCCTGGCCGAGGCCCTGTGCAGCACGACATGGAGCCGTGTCCTTATCTTTAAGCACCTGAGCAATTCCAGCTGCCATCACATGCTTCGCGTTAAACCACATGCTGGAGTGTTGTGCTGGAGGGGAGCCAGTGGACTTTCCGGGGCTTTGAGAGACCCCCCGACTCCCTTACGGGAGAAGAACAGAGGCCAGGGCTGGAGCTGGGCTAGATGGAGCGTTTTGGGCAGGGTTCGGGCAGCTGGCAAGCGTTCGTCTCCTAGAAGCGTTGCCTCAGTCCAGAGAGCTTGGTCAGGATCCACCTGGACCCTCCTGGAGTGGCAGACTGTTGGCCGTGGTGTTGGCGTTGGGCTCGGTTTGATGCGCTGTGGTTGACTGTGAGTTGGGCTCCTCGGAAAATAAATCTGCCACCATGCACCCAGAGAGCTCCCCATCCTTGTCGTACAGAAGGGGATTGGGAAGCAGGAACAGAATATGGAATACAGGGAGAAAATAAAAATTCCAGCTTAGGAAATATTCATGAATGTGTTTGCTGACTGGTTTATCCAATGGCACAGTCATTCATGGGGCTGTGAAAACCGAGTGCTTACAGCTACAGAAACGCATCAGCTTTAAACACGCGCGGGGGGCACTGATGTGGATGAATGTGGGATGCACATGGAGCTGTCCCAAGGGTAAATGTTTGCAGGATTTAGGGTCGGCTCCCAAGGGTTTTTTTGCTGTTTGGTGGCCGTGGATCAGGCTGTGGAAGCTCCTGTGAAAAGCCCTTTGGACCCCTTTTCCCTGGTCTCACCTTTTCTGGGAGATCCGTCGGGGACACGTCTCTGTCGCTGCTCCAGCGTGGGAGGTCAGACCCCAGCTGGCCTCGCTCGGCTCTTGCAGTCCCATTACCTGTGTCTCAAACCCATCCAGCATTTACGGCTCCTTTCCAGCGTGAGCAGGCACTTTGGTTGGGCACGAGCAGTGAGCGGAGGTTCCCTCCCCGCCTGACTGCGTGGCCGTTGCTATTTCTTGCAGGTTTGTAGAGCACAGCCCGCCCGGGCTCCTGCTGAGCGCTTGCTTTGCAGCTCGTGCCAGACGGGACCCGTGTCGGGATGGATTGCTGGGATGGAGGAGGCAGGCAGAAGGCTTTGCCTGCGAGGTCTCCGCTGCCTTTCTCTCCCGCCCTGACACTCGTAAATGGTGCCAGAGCACGTGGCGGTGTTTGCTGCGTATTGCACCGGCGCGGGTGGCCCGGACCAACGCCCCGCCGTGGTGCTCCCTCGTTCACCAAGCAAACAGAAACCTGCCCGGGCTCTCCTGCCCGCCGGCACGGGGAGATGGGCTGCTGCGCCCGTGCGTCACGGCCGGGGACGGGTGTTGGGAAATTCGGAAAGCCCTTGGCTGAGGCGTTGAGGATGACCGAGCTGAGGTGGTGGGGTGGGTTTTTTCCTTCCTCTGCTTTGTTGTTGCATCCTTTTAGAGGTGTTTGACCTGTGTGGTAGGATCAAACCTCGGAGATGTGACCCTTGCTGTCACATATGACATGAAGAGGAGGGAGCTGCCTGGATGTGCTGGTTTGGGGGGAGTAGGGGCGATGGAGAACACCGCGAGGCTTTGGGGCCGGCCACACGCTGCTGGCCCCATGTGAGCAACTTGGTGCCCATCCTGCCCATGGCCATCACTGGGGTTTCATGATGAGCCACCACCAAAGGAGGGTCCAGCTGCGTTTTGTGACTCCAGTAGCTGCTTTGGGGCGGTGGGTGCAGACCTCGTGCTGGCAAACATCAAAGGGACTGGCGGGTGAATGGCGACTTCGGTGTAAAAATCCCCAAATGTCAGTTTTGGTCAAAGGGGATTCCTGATCCACCTGAGACAGCAACGTCAGTGTCTGACAGACAGAAAAAAAAAAAGGGAAGAAACCACGCCTGGCTTGAGCTGTAAAAGCAAAAGCTGGAAAGAACCATCTCCCAGTTCCTCATTCGCCTCTTCCCCCTCTGCCTGGTGCAGTTTGTCAGATGAAGATGTGATCGCTCTTGTGGTTTCCTTTTGCGACATTTTTTTTTGCGCAGCGAAACAAGCTCGGTATTCACGGAGGATGCCGGCAGAATCATGAGTTCCCTGCTCGGGGGCTGCCAGCGCCAGGCGGACTTTCCAGTGGCCGCGCAGCTTTGCAGGGTGGCCTTTTAAAAGCAGTTCTGGAAAAGGTTTTGGGAAAGTAAATGTTTTTAGTAATTCCTGTGAATTTCAGTAAGAGCGAAAGTAAAAGCCCTTTCCCCTGACATTTCCGTTTTTTGCTACAACTTAGAGGAATACTTCAGTATTTTCTTCCAAGCGGTCGGTTCTTGCTCCAGTGCCCCCGTTGCTGCCTGCGTGACCTTGCCTGCAGCCGGCACGTCGGCAGCTGCCTGACCCCATCTGCTGCCTTTTTCTCGTGTTAAAGTTGAATGAATTTGTAATGCATCGCCCAGGTCGCTGGAGAGAGCTTTTCCCATGCAGTACTTCACCTCGCTGGTGTTTTGTTTGGGTTTCCCTTGCAATAGCCTTTTGGTTTTAAGAGCGAACCCTTTGTTTGGGGAGCGGGTCAGGGCAGCAAATCTGGTGACTTGGCAGCGGCGTCCCTGCACCCTTTGATGTGCGATAGGGAGCTTTTATGAGCAGAGGTTGCTTCGGCTCAGATCCAGCAAAGTCTTTATGTGCTGGACTTTGCACAGTCCCTCGCACGGCAGGTCGTTGCCTTTCGGGCGGGCTAAGGCGCTTTGCGGAGCTGTGGCTGCGGCCGGGGGTGTGGAACAGGCGGTGGTTCTTGGAGGTGGGAACGTGCCCTCCCCATCCTGGGCTGGGTTTGGTTTGTTTCTCCAGAGGGATTGGAAGGATAGTATTTGTGTAAAAGCTGTGTTCATTTTTATTAGAAAAAAGCTGAGGAGCAGAAGGGCCAGGCAGCAAGCGAAGGACACGGCTCCAGGACTGTGGCTACCCTGCGTCCCTGGGACAGAGCCCTTCTGAGGAGCTTCACGCCCAGGGTGAAGCTGCAGATATGTTGGTTTGAGGTGCTACGGGGCAAACATTTGGGTTTGCAGGGCTACAACACACAGGGTTGGAGCTGGAGCCCGCAACGCTCCCTCGCTGGAGCAGACCTCGCCGGCTCCGGGCGTCCTGCGGATGCGGGTGGAGGTGGCTGCTGGTACCCGGCGCTGGGCTGAGCGCTCCCCAGGGGCCAGCAGCCAGAAATGGGAGGTGGGAGCCCTGATGCTGCAAGCTCCAAACAGCTCCCATGGCCTCCGGGGGTTACGCTGACTCCGGAGCACTCGGGGCTCTTCGAGAAGGCTGGTCTGGCACTTCGGAGCCCATGGCGATGCGGGGAATCATCAGTGTGACCGAAGCTGCTCTGGACTTTGTCTTGCCTTGGCTGCCTTTCAGTAGGGTCACCAGATTTCCGTCTTAATTCTTTCTTTCTGTGGGCTGTAGATGAAAGACAGAACTGAAATTTTTGGTAATGGGATTGTGCAGAAATTTCACCGCATCTGAGCTTATGATGCTGCTAAATGATCCTTTTCCTGTCGTCGCGGGTTCGGAGCACTGCTGGCTCGCCATGTGCTCGCGGTGCGTCCCGAGATTAGGAACTTCTGAATGGGAGCTGTGTTTCAGCCGGTGTCTCTCGCCACATGAGAAAAAGTAATTCGGGGAAGATCGGTCATGTGGGCGTCAGCACGCATCCTTCCCAAGCTGACCAGCCTGGTGGACGTGTCCCTAAACCCGTTACGGCCAGCATCACACCACCCCTCGCTCTGCCAGAACCTGCCTCAGGTCTTGCCTTTGTGGGCACATCCCCAGTCTTTGTGGGAGATCTGGCAGCGCTTGAAGTGGATCTTTAGTCTTCACACCCTCCAATAAATTACGCAGATTGTGCTGGAAACCTCCCCGTGCCTGACAATGGTAAAGATAAACTGGAGAGGGACCCGATTCCCCCAGAATTTGAGCTCGGTGGGTGTTGAAGGCAGCTGGTCCTGTCCCGAGGGTCTAACTCATCCCAGAGTGGGGACTCTGCACCAGGACCGCGTGCGACTCAAGACGTGAAACCCCTCAGCGCTGGGCAGGATTTGGGCTGTGCTGATTTGCCCTCAATTGTTTTCTTATCTCATTTGCTGCTCCATCCTCCCCTTGCTGGGTGGTGGCTGGAGGCGGGGAGGGTGCTGAGCAGGCTGGCATCTCGCTGATGCTCACGTTAGAACGGTGCGGGATCACCCCGGCATCGGTACCGGCTCTCCGTACACCCAGCACCGTTGATCGTGAGCTGCAGCAGAGCAGATCAGCCAGGGATTATTTTATCTTCATGCATTTACATTTCCTTGATGTTGACACGGAGGGTTGCTTGCGTGTGGAATCAAAGCACCGTTTCGCAGTCTCCTGCAACCCCACACCTCCTGCTGAGGGTTTTTATAGGTCCCAAATCAAAGTGCAGAGTATCAGTGGTGGGCACGTCGCACCTCGAGATGGCTGACGGTTCCTGCGCCGAGCTTCCAGCGGGTGCTCTCCGGCGTTACTTGCTTTTTGTTTCCCTTGGCGTGGCTGTGCTCAGACCCCAGGCTCTCCTGAAGCACGTTGGAGGTGCCTGGGCTACAGAAGGCTGAAAAGCAACGTGGATGAAAAACGTGCGTGTCCTGGGGTCCGGCTGGCTCCAGCCCTGGGAGGGAACGTGGATCTGCAAAGTCTGGCTGCAGAAGGCAGCCTGGCCAGCCGCCCGCCTCCAGACGGTTCAAACCCCGTGCGGGGAAGGCAGCCGCGGGTCTCCCGGCGTTAGCACACCTCAAATGGGGAATCCAGCATGGGGGGGCATGGCGTCCCCAGCGCCCTGGGGTCCTGCGAGGGGCTGGCAGTGGCTGCGACTCCAGTGCCCGGACGTGCCGAGGAAGGAACCTGCCCTCTCAGGGTCCCCCTTTCCTTTTTTTTAGGGGGAAGGAATGAGATTTCCCTCCGTCTCCGGCTGCAGGGCTGTGTGTGTGTCCGTGCTGCTGCCCGCCGGGGGTCGTCACCTCCCTACGGAGCAGCCCCCAGCCCCGGGCACCGGGTCCCCTCCACAGCCATTGCCAAAGAGGTTTCACCCAAAATAGGGGGAGTGGGGAGATGGGGAGGTGGGCAGCAGCCAGGAAAGCGGGTGAGATGTGCGTCAGGGTCCAGCACCTTGGATGCCAAAGCCAACCTTGGAGCTGCAGCCTCCAGCCTGGGCTGAGCAGCATCCCCAGGGTGCTCTCCCCGGTTTTTAGGATGCTTTCTGCTTTCTCCTGTCCCCCCGCCGGTTTCCAGAGCCCGTCGTGGCCAGTATACCCACAGCCTGTCACCAGTCGCTGCCGAGAGCTGTCCCTTTGTCCTGCCTTACAGAAATCCTCGTTGGTCTGGAGAGGTGGCCTCTCCTGCTTGGAAACAAGCTTTAAACTGGGGGAACTGGGCAGCTGGCTCTCATTACAAAGCGGGGTCCGTGGCCTCTCGCAGGTTTTGGTGTAACGGGAGCTCCCGTTTGCCCTTCCACCAGCAGCTGATGTGCATCACGGTGGGTCCAAGCGCTTCGTGCATCTCCCTGCGCGGCGTTGCTCCCCCTCCCAGGGTGTGACCGAGGCACAGAGGCTCCTCGGTGTGCCTGGAGTGCCAGTCTTAATGGAAGGGACGGGAGAAGGCAGCTTTCCTCCTTCCCACCGCTCCCCGCAGCTGAGTGCAGAGGGGATCACTAATGGGCTGCGCTGCCGGAGCCGTGTGCCGGCGAGAGGCAGGGCTGGGCAACCCGCGCGCCGGGCTGCTGGCCAGGACACCCCCTGCAAGCGCATTTCTGTGAAAGCTTTGGCGGATGGGATGCGATTTCATACTGGAGGGAATCCAGTTTCCTTACTGGGTCTTGCACCGGTTCACCCAGCGAGAGGAAAATGTGTTGCTGGTTGTGTTGGGTTGTTGAGCTGGAAAATGGAGCATCCTGTGGGTCCTCAGGGTCCTTTCCAGAGCTGCTGAGATATGGAGCAGCCTCGATAGGAGGGCAGATGGGCTCGGGACACAGCGGCTTGGGCGGCAGATGCCCCTGTGCATCCCGAGTGACTTGGTGACGGGGACCGCGGTTTTGGGGACCAACGGGGCAGGCAGGAGGAGGTGGGAATCAGAGGAGAACCTTTGGAGAGCAGGATTCCTGCATCCTTGCTCAGACCCATAAAATCTCACTCGCAGTGGAAAATCTGACCTTGTATTTTCTTTTTCAAGTCTCTGATGAGCTGGTTGTGGGTTTGAGCAAGCGCGGTCTGTAGAGGTCGTTGGAAAATGGGGCTTGTTTTGCATGACCTTTAAAAAAGCCCCATGGGTTTTATCTTCCCCCACCTACCCACATTTTCTCAGATATTTTTTGTCACCTATACTTAGAAAGACAACGCCAAATCTATTCTCATGAAAATATTTTGCCAGCACCAGTTGTGTTTTTTTTTTAAGAAAAACTATAAAATTTCAATCACGGGGAGAGGAAGAGAAGTCCCATGGAAAGACTTGTTTTCACTGACGAGCATGTTTTGACAGGAGTATTTCAGCCAGCGCTGATGTTTTGAGCGCATCTATCAAAAGATGGAATTCATTCCTGTTTTGGCCTCCTGAGAAACTCTGCCGGTAGCGCCCAGCCGAGGGGGTCTCATGGGGTGAGGCGCTGAGGTTGTCCAGCCGCGAGAAGGATGCAGAACCCTCTGGAGCCCGCCGTTAAGCAGTGCAATGCCTGTCCTTTCCATCTCCATCCCAGAAGCGCTGCCTAAGCATCCTCCATCCACAGCCCCGGGTGTGCAAGCATCCCGGTGCCCTGTCCTGTAACATCCTTCGTTGTGTTTGTGGGACCCCCCGCTCACCCGTGGAGACTGGCACCCAAAAGCACGGCGTGGTCCGGGTTGTTCACCCTGGGAGGAGTAAGTAGAACACTTACCGGAGAAGCTGAGTGCAAGTTTGCTGCCCTGCCAGAGAAATAATCCCGAGGAATCAGAGGTTCTCAATTATTCATGTTTTCCAGAATCACATTATTTCTTCCAGGGTCTGTTTTATAAATGCTGCTGCTATTTCTGATGGTAAATAACAATTTTGCATTATTTATGAACAGAGTTTTTACAACTGCTGATATTACAGCTGCTGCCAAAGCACTGGGAAAATGATTATTACTGTTTGTTGTTGTTTCTTTCTTACAATACAACCCTCTTGTTCTCTGCATGATGATGATGATGATGATGATGATGATGATGATGATGATGATGTGCCTGTCCTGGTGTGACTGCCGAGTGCTCCATCGGTGCAGCGAGGACCAGGGTGTGAGTGCACGGGGGTGACTGGGATTGCCATTGAGCTTGTGGCTGGTGCTGGGAGCTGGGATGAGCTGGGGATGGATGGGGTCAGGACCCTGGGTAGTGGTTAAACTGGAAGAGGAGGAAGGTCTGATTATCTCCCTGTGCCAGCCGTGGAGAGGTCAGTGGGATGTACATACTTCCCCTGTTAGTGCTCCAGGGGACATCAAAGGTCACACCTGGATTTTGCAGATGGGCATTTGGAAACACTCGTTTCCAGGAGGGTGTCATTCAGGAACGGGCTCGTTCCTGGGGCTGGGCAGGATGGGCACCTTGTCACCCTGCCGTGGCACCTCCTGCGCACCGTCGGGGAGCTCAGGGGTGCTGGAGCTCCTAAGGTGGGATGTCCTCCAGAGACTCTGCTGCTTCTGCTCGGCATGGATTTCAGATGACACCCTGCAGAGGAAAAAAAATATCCCTCACCAATCCTTCGCGTTTTAGTGGTTCAGTCCCTTGCAGATGTGTTTCTTTGTTGTCCCCTCCGACTTGGGGGAGAGTTAGTGGACGCTAAGACGTGTTTGCTAACGAGACCCTTGCATTTGTAAGTAGCTTCAGGCAGCAGAAGCTCCAGCACAGCTTCACCCCAGCTCTGGGAGGGGTTTGGAGCAGAGAAATCTGGATGAAAACCTTCGGGACAGGCAACAGTGAGATATCTGCCCAGTGCTGGGGACAAAATATCTGTCCTGTTAGTTAAAGAGTGGTTAGAGCTTTCTGAATGGCTTCTGCTCCATCCCACCCAGCTCTGCCAACACTGCGTGGGGCGGTGGGAGGTGGCCCCCGGCCGGGTGTCAGCTCCGTGGGTGACTTTGCACCAGCTGCAGGTTATCATGTGGCTCTTCAGCTGCCACCTCTGTCACCTGCCTCGGTCTCATGCCCTTCGTGTCGTGCTGTTCCTGCAGAAGATGGAGCAGGGCTTCCAGAGCGGGAGCTGGGACATACCCTGGGCAGCGGGATGTGCCGGAGGAGCCTCTCCTCCCTCCTCCTGCATCCCTGGCCTCCAGCCGTGTCCGGCCAGCCGGGGGCTGTGCAGGCGTGCGGGGATGCGGGAGCTGCTGCTGGCAGCGAGGGGGGAGATCAGAGGTTCGCAGCGTGATGGAGGGGTGTCTGCACGCCTTGCTCCCCTCCCCGCCCGCTGCCTTGATACCCAAACGGCAGCGCGGCGCTTTCGAGGCTCTGACAGAGCAAATTGTGATGCAGCTGGTCCCGCGGCTTCCACTGGGCTTTGCTCTGGGGGGGATAAGGGACTTTAGCACACAGCATCGTGGATGGGATGAGCTCACCGTGCTGCCACCCATCCCTGCCTGCAGGGACGTGAAACACCCTCGGGTCCCAGCGCCGGCACCTGGGCAGCCCCCAGCCCCGCTCCCGGCCCTTCTGTCCCCCTCAGAGCTGCAGCAGGTCACTGATAGTGGCGGGGCCGCATCCTTCAGCCCCGGCTAAGCCAGGTGAAAAATGTCCCCGTCGTTCCCAGGGCAGCCTCCCCCCTGCCCGCTGCGCCCAGGGGAGCTGCTCCCCACCTCCCCGTGCTGCCGTGTCCCGTAACCCCAACACCGAACATCCCGTCCTTCCCCAGGTCAGCCTGCTCAGCGGCTCGATCATCCGCCTGAACTTCGTTTCTCCCGCTCCGCAGCGACACGAGGGTTTATCCAGCCCAGCCTGACAGCGGAGAGCGGCGCGAGCGGAAGGACTGTGCAGAGACTTGGACCATTTGTTTATTATTTCCCTCCCCAGCCTGTCTGGAGAATAACATCTCTTAAAATACTCTGCAAACCAAGGCACTGAACAGGCTCACGGGGACGGAGCACCTCGGTGCCATCCACCAGCCCGTTGCTCGGGGCCGGCGAGAGCGGGGATCTGTCTCACGAATGCCATGTTGTTATGGAGCCAGAGACAGGATTGAATCCAATTATGTTGCTGTCGGAAAACAGAGTTAAATGTAAACTCTGCTGTGTTTTCTCCTTCTTTCTGCAGATCTTCTCCATCGTGGTGTTTGGCTCCATCGTGAACGAGTGCTACGTGAACGCGGACAGCCAGAACCCCGAGCTGCTCTGCATCTTCAACAAGAATGAGAGTGCCTGCAGCTACGGCATCGCCGTCGGCATCATCGCCTTCTTCGGCTCGATCTTCTTCTTTGTGGTGGACCTCTACTTCCAGCAGATCAGCAGCGTGAAGGACCGCAAACGCGCCGTCCTGCTGGACCTCGGCTTTTCAGGTAGGTCCCTGACTTTGCTCAGGAAGGATGGCGTTGGCTCCGTGGGCGGCGTGGGGTTGTTGCTGTGCCCTGCGGCTCTGCTCTGAGTGCTCCCCTCTCCTCCCACATCTCGTGTGCCTCAGTCGGGGAGAGCGGGGCTGGCAGAGGGCTTGTCCCATCCAGCCGTGAGCTCAGAGCCAGCAGGGAGGAAGGCGGTGTGTCCCAGCTTGGGGACAGCGGGGTGTCCCACTCGTCCGTGTCACTTGTGCAGCCGGAGGTGTTCACTGAGCTGGGTGAGACCACCCGGAGAAAGGAGGCTTGGTGGCTGCATCCCAGAGACCAGACGGGATGTTTTACCCTCCCACATCTCCTGTTCCTGGCTCAAGCCGAGCTCGTCTCATCGGTTACATCTGGGTCTGTTTTCCCTTGCCGCCTCTGTGTTTTGGAACAAAGCAGGGACACGCTTCGACACGTCACCGTCATCCCCTGCCGCCTCTGGGACCGCAGCGGGCAGTGGGGCTCCCGAGGGCTGGCACAGCTCCTCTGCCCCATCCGCAGCCCCTCGACCCGGGGCTGCTCGGTGTGAGCACGAGCCGGTGGGATGCCGGGAGCCGGGAGAGGCTGAGCTCCCTGGCTGAGCTCGCAGCTGGTGTTCCCCTTCCAGGCTCTTGTGCTAGCAAAGTCTGAAGGTGATTATCCAGCACAAGCGTCACTGGTGGCTCTCTGGTCCCCAAATGAAAACATCTCTCATCGCCCTCTGCACTTGCATGTTTTTAAGGCTGGGCAGCTTAAAGCTCTCCTTGCTGGAAGCTGATTTCCGTGGTGCTAGAGTTGCCTCTTCCTGCTGGAGCGTCTCCCCGCCAGCAGCTCCTCACCCTTCTCGTACGATCCCTTCCTTCCCACCTAACGAACCATTTCTCACAGGGCACCTAGCGAGCGCTGTGCTGAAATGCAGCTCCGTGCTGATATAACTGGAAACGCTGTCCCGGGATCTTGTAAGAAAGCCCATGAACTCCTCTCCCCCCACGGCTGTTTCCCATCTCCTCCTGACCCCCGATTCCACGCATCGCTGCCGATCACAGTTGCCGCGTTGACTCCCAGGGGCTGGCGAGGGTCCCCGGGCTCGGGCAGGAGCTGCTCAGTGTATTTTATCCCATTCCTATTGCTGTACCTTCACTTTTCGCAAATGACGGCTGCCCCAAACCTGCCTTACAGCCCCGCTGCCGCAGCCCGCACACCCCCGCGCACGGAAATGCCAGGCAGTTGGCTGCTCCTGGAATAAGCGTCAGTACAGGCAGATCCCGCAG
>NW_010146615.1:11293-11596 GCF_000699245.1 Pterocles gutturalis
ATCCCCCTGCGCAGCGCCCAGCAGCCTCGGACACCCAGGAGGCAGAGCTGACCCCGTAATTGCCCTGTTCAACCACCGCTCCATTAATTACCCCTGGAGACATCACCCTGGGACTCTTTTTTTTCTCTCCCCACCAAGAATGGGGTTGCTGGGTGTCTTCCTGCTTCCTTGCAACTCTTCCATCTTTTCTCTCTGTTCGTAATCTCTCCATTATTTCTCGTTTTGGTAGAAAAGCCAAAAATGCGTCTGGGAAATCAGGTGGGGAACATGCTGGGGTACAAGGGAGCATTGCAAACCGGGCGG
>NW_010146615.1:12029-12320 GCF_000699245.1 Pterocles gutturalis
AGGGATGCGGTCATGGGTACAGGCAGGGATGCCAGCAGGGATGTGGGCAGGGGTATGGGCAGGGGTACAGGCAGGGCCACGGCACTGTGCAAACGGCATTTGGAACTTTCTCTTCCATCTGCTCTTGCACCTGCTCCCGTGGATGTGTGCTTGCTTGGGACCAGGCTGTAATTAGGGCTGTAACGCATCTTTCCTGGTGTTTGCACTCTGTTGTCTGCAGATCCTAAACCGATAATTATCTGCGGGCTCTCGTGGTGCTTGCTGGCGTTCTTCTTCTCCGCGGCGTGCCGG
>NW_010146615.1:12460-14273 GCF_000699245.1 Pterocles gutturalis
AGCCGCCGGGGGCGGGGTGGGGGCACTGCCGCGGGACCGGGACGGTGCCGGTGCCGGGTGAGGTCCGGGTGCGAGGGGAGGCGGCTGCGTGTCTGATGGTCGTTACCGGGTGCAAAGTCTCATCTCGAAGGAGTGCTTGCAGAAGGTGAACATGATGACAAATTAAAATAAGCGCTGGTGCAGAAACAGAAATAGTTCCCGTAGAGCTCCCGGGGAGGTCTGATCTCACCCGCAGGCGCGTGTTCCCCCTCCAGCCCTCGAGCAGCGCCCGGCTGGTGTTTCTGGAGATGCTCTCCATGCCTGACCCTGTCTCCCCCACTGGCAGTGGTACCTGCCGTCCCTCTTCCCCTGGGTGCTGGGGGGAATCCTTCTTCTGCGGATCCAGGCAGAGCTGGATGTGGAGGGGAAAGAGGCTTGTCTCTGTGTCACAAAACCTCCAGGAGGTCCCCATGGGTGGCAGCAGAAGTGACCCCAGCTGGACGTGGCTGGCTGCGGAAGCTGGGGGGTTTAGTGCCGGGAAGGTCGGTGTCCCGCATCGCGGGGTGTTGCAGAGGAAGGCGAGAGCCGCAGTACCCAGCGCGGCCGGCGGCACCTTTGGAGATGTGCATGATGTCATCTCCCCAGCGCTGGAAAGCATCGCCGCGCCTCACACCGCGAGCTTACGGCTTGTTTCTGGATTTTCTGAGCTCCTCAGCACCAGGCAGTGCTGGTGGCTGGTGACTGAATGAGGGGAGCTGCAGCCCTATCTTGCTCCATGAGCTTTGCTTCCAGCAGGGAATAATCACCAGAGCGGCTTTGCTCAATCCCACGGAGCCCAGAGAGGCTGGAAACAGGAGCGGGTGCAGCGGAAGGCGGCAGGGACGAGCGGAGCTCTCGCACGGAGCCTGTGAGCATCCCACCTCTGCCGCAACCCTGCGCATCCCTGCCCTGGGCACGGCACATGCCGAGCGTTTGCTCGGTTGCTGCTCCCGTGGGATGCTCTGACCTCCCAGGGTCTCTCGTCATCCCCGTGTTCGGAGCAGGGGTTAATCTCAGCCTGTCCTTACCCTGGGGGGTTGTTCCTCGCCTGTTTTTAAGTTCTCCGGCTGCATCCTTGGGTAGGACCAAGGCGCAGCTCATCACAGGACAGCTCTGAAGCCATCTCCTGCGCCAGCCCGGCAGCCGGGTCCGGCTGCTTCTGGGTGGGGTTTGCGGCATCCAGCCCAGAGGTTCTGAGAGCCAGTGGTGTCCCAGGGGCAGAGGGGATGGGGGGTTGGCACTTTGGGGTGCTGCAGCGCCCAGACACCTGAAATCCCGCAGACCCCATGAGGACCATGTGTCCAGAGCGGGTCTGTGTCCCTGCCGGTCTTTGCGATCGGGTTGAGCTGTGGGTGAGCTGAACCTCAGGCGGGCAACACACCGGGTCACCCTTCGAGGTTCCTTCCACGCCTGTTTTTTCAGCGATTGCAAATCAACAGCTCCGTTCGGGCCACTGCACGGGCCAAGGCACCCAGGGTCCCTGCTGCTGTTTGAAAATCCGGGTGGCAGTGAGTTTGTGCATCACCGGACGGGGTCCGTGCAGCAGAGGAGGCGGCGGCAGGGCTGCGCTGACCGGCTCAAAAAAATGCAGTTTTTTTCTCCTTCCTGTGGTTTGTAGCCTTCTGCTTCTTAGCAAACCAGTGGCAGCGGACGACGATGAGCCAAGGGTTTTCGCAAGGAGCAGACGCCGCCCGGGCAGCCATCACCTTCTCCTTCTTCTCCGTCATCGTCTGGGTGAGTCCAGCTTCGGCGCTAAGGTGGGGAAAGGAGAAACGAAACCTGCCCTGGGCTCGGC
>NW_010146615.1:14310-15182 GCF_000699245.1 Pterocles gutturalis
GGCGGGCAGCGAGGGGCTGCCCTGAGGAAACCTGCAGTCCCTCTGAATAGAGACAAAACTTGTGGGTTTCGTGCCCAAGAAGCATCAGCTCAGTCCCCTCTCGCTGGGGAGTTCCAGACTTCCCCTTCTCCTGCCGCTGGAAGGTCGCGTTCCCGTCAAAACCGCGTCGCCAGCCGTGTGCTGCCCTCATTTCGGAGCCTCGGCAGACCCCCGGGAGCAGCTCGGCTGGAAGCAAACGAGTCCCCAGGAGCGGATCGCCGCGATGAGCCGCTCTGCCGGGCTGGCAGCGGGATTTGGGGAGCGCTTGGGCTCATCAGCTCAGCCCCGGGGGAAGGCAGGCTGCCTCCTCCGCTGCCCATCCTGGAGGCGGGGGCTTGCGAAACCCCCTCTGCTCCTGCTTTTGGGCTCTGTGCATCCCTGGGGACGGGCAGCGGCAGAGGGGGTACAAAACCCCGTGGGGTCCCTCGCCCACAGGTGCTCGGGGGTGCCCACACCTCTTGGGAGGCTCCTGCTCCTCCTGCCCCCCCCTCTGGCTTTTCACGGACACAGAGCAGCCCAGCTGTGCCCTGATTCCGTATTGCTCTAAAAGAATTGGGACAAAAGCCGGTCTGAGCCTTTCCAGCAGCAGGTCTGGTTCCAGTGACTCGCCAGTTTAGCTGCTCCCCACACTGCTATTATCCAGATAAATCTCTTTTAATCCCAGCTCCCCTGCAGCTCTTCCCCATCGCCGTGTTGCCGGACTGCCCATGTCATGCACCAGCAGGGAAGGCAGCTGGGGATGCTCTGCCCCGTCCCATCAGCATCCGCTCCCACCCTGGGGAGGGCAGCGGGGACACCGGTCCCCTGCCACCGGCACGGAGGATGGACGGGAC
>NW_010146615.1:15223-15548 GCF_000699245.1 Pterocles gutturalis
ATGAGGCACACCCCCAGGCCAGCTCGGGGCTTGGGAAGCCGTTCTCCCTTCTGCTGGCATTTTGGGTTTTTTCTCCGCCTCAGCCTGTCATTTATAAACTAATTGAATTGTTAATGAAACCTCCTGAAATAAGAGCGAGCGTGGAGCGCTCACAGCTCTGCCGCCCGCATTTCCCACGGTTTGTGACCTGAATACCGGCAACCTGGAAGAGGGTGAAGGAGTCTCGGCAGAACTGACCTGTTTTGCTGGCCCGGGACTCGTCAGCTTTCCCTCCCCGCGTGGTGACAGATCTGCACAGCCAGCGACCCGAACCCAGGCTGTCACC
>NW_010146615.1:15747-16593 GCF_000699245.1 Pterocles gutturalis
TTCTCTGGGCAACCTGGGCCACTGCCTCACCCCCCGCACAGGGAAACATTTCTTCCCAATATCTCATCTCCCTCTCCCCTCTTGCAGGTTGAGAAACGGCTCCTGCAGCTGCAGGGGCTGTGCTTGGGGTCGGTTGAGCTCTTGGCTGTAACAGAGCGGGGTCAGCAGCCGCCTGGGATGCTGCGGGGTGCTCGGTGCTTTGCAGGGGGGTCCTGGGGGGTCACTGGGTCCTGGTGTTGGTGTTGTCCCCCCCTAACCCTCCTCCATCCCGCGGCAGGTCGCGCTGGCGGTGAAGGCTCTGCAGAGATACCGCCTGGGGACGGACATGTCACTCTTCGCCACCGATCAATTCACTGCCGACCCCAACGCCCCCACAGAGACCTACCAGAGCCCCCCCTTCACCGAGACCTTAGACACCAACCCCAAAGGTTACCAAGTGCCAGCGTACTGAGGGGCAAGCGCCGGCCCCGCAGAGCCAGTCCCACGGTGCAGTACGCGTAACCGGTCGATCGCAGATGTATCCAGTCCCATTTCCTTCGTGTGGCGAGTCGGCGCCGGGTTCCTCGCTATTAGCTAGTTGTGCAGTGGATTCTGTACAGTGGTATTGGTTCTTGTCTTACCTGTCCACGGGGTTTCTAAAAGCAGTGTTCCCTCTAAGGCGGAAGGAAGGAAGGAAGGTTGCTGCCGCATCCCCTGCACGTGGAAGGATGGGCAGATGCCTTCTCGGAGGCGTCACAGCGGGCGGTGGTTGGGCTCTGCCGAGCACCCCGGAAAGCCCAGAATCACTTTTTCTCTTAGGAAACAGTAGGTGTTGTTATTGATCTCGTTCTTCCAGAGCTAACGCAG
>NW_010146616.1:0-316 GCF_000699245.1 Pterocles gutturalis
ATTCCAGCTATTCCAGCATCTTTATCTTTTTTGGCTACAATTTCTCTTTCGGCCACGTTATAAATTAAAAGCTGCTTTGCTTTTAACCTCCTCCAAGCTGCACCTTTTAACCTCCCTCCTCAGGCTGCTGGCAGGAAGGGGGCTGATCCTCGCCGGGGCCGATGCTCTCGCCTTGGAGGTCTCCTGCAAGCCAGCAAACCCATTTCCCCCCCCCCACCCTCCTCTCCCTGGCTCAGCACAGGGTGCCAACAAAGGCTCCTTGCAAAAGGAGCTTGTCATCGCTGATGGATGACGTGGCCGCGCGGCGGCTGGAGCC
>NW_010146616.1:588-1966 GCF_000699245.1 Pterocles gutturalis
CAGACAGGCAGCTCTGGGAAATAATTCTCTCCATCCTATGTGGCTTCCTACATAAGGGATCAGCGCTGCTCTTCATTAGAGAAAAGCTTCCCATATTACAGGCTTTTGGCTCCAGGGAGGAACGAGTTGGCCAATTGCAATTATTAAGACATTTAAAGTGCATTTAACCCAGGAGCCCTTATTTTCCCCTTTCAATGTAACCACTAATTCCTCCTAAACGCTCTGCTCCGCGCTCCCAACCAGACAAAGGCTTTAATGTTCGCCTGAAAAGGCTTATGGCACAGGCACGGCAAAGGAGAGCGGAATGAAAGGCTGGTGCAGCCTCCAAGGGGAAATCAAAGGCGTCAACGAGAGCTGAGCACTGCTCATACCCATCGAGGGGTGCAGGGTCTGGGCAGGACCGGCTAGGAGCAGACCAGGCTGGAGGCACAGGACAAGGAGAGGCACTGGGAAAGGTTTGCATTGCTTAGAGTATCACAGCCACCGGAGAGCCCAAATGAAACCACCGCTGGCTTAATGTGGCAGCAAAGGGTCACCCCAGGGTGCCAAAGCAGCCAGAGGGGACATCACCCACTGCCCCCAACAGCTAGGGTCCCCAGACATCATGGAGATGCTGAGCTCTCCCACCTTGACCACGTCTTGTTTGGGTGAGCAACCGGCTGCTGGGGCTGAGTGGGCTCTGCCCTGGGGGTGCTGGTCCACTGCCGGCCATCCCCCAGCACACCAGCCCCCAGCCACCCCATCAGTGACACAAACCCAGGGCTTGCCTGGGAGCTCTGATCCAATCCAGGGCTGGGGGTTTATTTGTTTTTTGCTGACTGCTGTTGGACCCCCGCATCGGTCAGAGCCTGGAAGCAATGGATTTGTACCAGGGATAAACCTGGGGACACAGTCTGCGATGCCATGGCTGTATCCTTGCCAGCCAAGCAGCCCAGAGCCTCCCCAAATGCTCCCCATAAAAAAAATTAAGGATGCTCTGGAAGCAGCCTGGCTCGGTATGACCCACATCCCCACTTCACTGCCTTAAATCCTAGGTCAGATTTATCACCTCCGAATGGGTCCGACCCCCAGTGGGACACCCAGCCGCTCGCATACCCCCAGGTTTCTTCGCACTTAATTCCTTCTGGAGCCAGGGACCCTCTAAGGAAGTTCCCCCTCAGCCCTGGCTGGCCCGCGGGCTCCCATTCCCACCTGAAGTTTTCGCTGCACTCAGACCCGATGGGTAAAACAGATGCAGCAGCAGATGCAAAAGTCATCGGCTCCTTCAGGGCGGGGGAGAGACAGGCCAAAAAAAAGCACAGCAGGATGGGCAAAGGAAAAACAGATTTTTTTTTTTTTTTTTTTATTTTGGCACCAGGGTAACCAGGAGGCGGCACGG
>NW_010146616.1:1978-8746 GCF_000699245.1 Pterocles gutturalis
CCCGGCTGCGCCGGATCCAGGCCTTTTCCCCGGGGTTTATTTCCCAAACAACAACAACAAATTGGTTGCAGATTCCAAGGCGGGTGGGGAAATAAAAGGAAATCAAACCAAAATCCTTTGACTGCAGAGATTAAAGGGGATCAGAGGCCAAACACACAGTCAGCACCCAGCTCCTACCACTCACATGATGGAGGCTGGTTTGCATTCAAGCTGTAATTAAACAGCTGTGTTTTCTTTAAAGTACAGTTTAGAGTTTGCTCAAACATCTTTTTTTTTCAGAGTATCACAGGATTTCAAATTATTAGACTTTAAAAAAATTTTTTTTGCAGGGTGGCCTTGAATTTGTGACCAGGGAAGGAGGCAGGGAAAATATCTGGGGATAGAAAAAAAAAAAAAAGAAGTGAAAATGGCCTGCAAAGCAAACATCCCTCCGCGGAACGGCAACAAATTGGTTGCAGATTCCAAGGCGGGTGGGGAAATAAAAGGAAATCAAACCAAAATCCTTTGACTGCAGAGATTAAAGGGGATCAGAGGCCAAACACACAGTCAGCACCCAGCTCCTACCACTCACATGATGGAGGCTGGTTTGCATTCAAGCTGTAATTAAACAGCTGTGTTTTCTTTAAAGTACAGTTTAGAGTTTGCTCAAACATCTTTTTTTTTCAGAGTATCACAGGATTTCAAATTATTAGACTTTAAAAAAATTTTTTTTGCAGGGTGGCCTTGAATTTGTGACCAGGGAAGGAGGCAGGGAAAATATCTGGGGATAGAAAAAAAAAAAAAAAGAAGTGAAAATTGCCTGCAGAGCAAACATGCCTCAGCAGTAAGGATGTGCAAACTGGGGCTGAGGCTGCCATCTCTGCGGCTGTATGAGAGGAGGGGCAGACAACTGGCAAGCACAGGGTTAAATCTCCAACCAGCCCCTCTATTAGGAGCTGAGCACATTTAATGGTTTAATATTAACCCGAGCATGACAGCAGGATCGCAGCCCAACTGTCTCGCTGTGGGCTCTGGCTCCCCAGCAAGAAGAGGGGTCCCATGGGGAGGGTAAAACCTGCTCCCCAGCCCAGCCAGCTCCAGCATCCCACATCCCTTGGAGAGGGGATGCCAGCAGCCCCTTGCACTGCTGGGGGGGGTCCAGCCCCCCCTTACACACACACAGCAATGGGAAGCACAACTCTGTTTGCAGCAGGTAGCATTGCCTGGCTGGGCAGATAGTCAATACTTAATTTGAGGTTTAGCCTTTCAACCATTTCCCATTCATTTCAGCAAATGGATTGGACTCCCACGGCTGCAGGAAGATCGAAGGGGCCCCCCCTGCCCACCCCTTGGGCTGGCTGGGGTGGCAGGACAGCGGTTGCCAGACTGTCCCTCCCAGCAGCTCAGGGGCGTTAATGGGAAGTCGATGCAATGGCTAACGACTGCGCTGGGTTTGACCTTCGTGCGGCCGAGGTACCGAGCTATTTTGTTGGGAAAATTGTGACTTCAGCCTGACAGCTGGTTCAGGAGGCTAATCGCAACAGGGATGGCAACTGAGAGGTGAGGTTGCTGGTTCACGTCCTCCCTGGGTTTCAGGTTCCTTGGTGCTCATCCTGCTTCAGACTCTAAAATACAGCTGAGCTGGGTCTGGCTGGGACCATCTCCCACCACCCAGCCCTCCTCCAGCCCCACTGCAAGAGCTGCTCTGCCACCCCCCCAGGTCCCACTACCCATCCCTGCACACATGGGCACCCACAAACCTTGCAAGGCAGCGTCTGACCTTCTTTTCAGAGTATTATAGCAGCACTTACCTGAAATCACATCCATCTGGAGAACACACGGTGTAGGAAGCACAGCAGCTCCACTAATAGCATCACGCTCCAAGGCAGCACTAGCAACAGAGCCAAACCTGCTCAGGACCAGGATTTAGGTACAGAGCAGCTCCCCTGCTATATAGCCTGCCTGGGAGCATGATAATGGGGTAACCATCCCCATCTGGGAACATGATGATGGGGTAACCATCCCCACCTTGGATCCCATCAATGGGGTGATGATTCCCACCTTGGAGCCCATGCATCCATTCAGTTAACAGATGAGTCTAAGGAGCCTTCATGGCAACAGGGTAGAGGGAGGGAAGATTAATAAATTAAGTACAAACCAGAGAATGCCTCACTACCCTCTCCCTAAAGGCAGACATTGTAGAAAAGCACTGAAAGTACCTAGAGCATTGGCTCGAGGTGGGAATTGTCACCCCATCGATGGGGTTACCACACCAGGTCACGCCTGAACCCCATCACTTTGGGCAGCAGATGATGAGAAGAGCCCACGCTTCACAGGGAGGGACCAGTGCACCTACCCGCTGCCATGGGACCCCCAGCACCCCGCTGTCCCTGCAGCCCCTGTGCAAAGAGGGTGATTTTTTGGGGACAGCCGGTTGCAAAGGTCACTGTTGCCCTCTGCTGGTCCAGGGACAGGGAGAGCGGGGACAGCCCGGCTGGCGGGGACCCTGCTGTCCCTTGCCATCACATGCGCACTGAATGTGCCCGTGCTCAGCCAGGCTGCCACCGCCTTGGCAAGCTCCTGTTGTTCGATCCCCGTTGCCAGCAAAGAGCCTTTCTGGTCCCAGGTCATGTTGTCCTCCATGTAAGATTGCAACCTACCTCCTCTGCCACAGGGACCCCCAAAACCCCCCTGTATCCCCCCAAACCTCCATCCATCCTCCAGCAGCAGCTCTCCATCCCAACAGGTAACTCCCTCCTCCTTCCCTTGCTCCAAAGCTCAATATTTTTCCCTCTCACAAACAAATCAATAGGAGGTACTCAGAGGCTGGCAACCAGAAGGCAAAGTCCACAGCTTGCTAAATCCAAAGCTGTCCTTGCATTCACAGCACTGGCGGGGGGGCTGGCCACATCTGCCCTGCCTCTGGGTCCCCAGGCTCGGCACCAGGGATGCTGAGCCCAGACCCTGCCCAGGAATTCCTGGCTCCTGGCCATGCAATGGCCTCAAAATCTCCAAAGCACAAGGGGTGGAGGGATGCTCTGGGATGGGAGATGCGTCAGGACCCCCAGGAAAGAGAGATCCCTTGGGACCCTGGTTATGGGGCGGCAGCAGCAGCTGTAGGGGTCGGGGATGGGCACATCCATGGGTCTCAGTTGGGTACCTCCCACCACCCATCCCCCCGGGGTTGGGGCTGTGCCAATCTTCTGGAACCCTCCAGATACCCCAAATATCTTTCCCTTCCCTGAGACAAGAGCAAGGACCACCACCTGGGTTCCTGTGCATCCTACAGCCAGGTCCTATATCGTGCTTGCAAACCCCTGTCAATAAGCATTAAGAAAGCATCCAGCTCCCTAGGGAAGGAAAAAACTCTGCAGGGTGACAATAAAGACATGATTACAGAGCAAGACAGGGTGTTATCTTGGGCATGGCAAAAGGAAACGAGAGCCGGGAGGAAGGGAGGTGGAGAGCGGGGCTGTTTTTCCCTGCAAACCAGCAGCCTGCCAGGCTGAAGGTCAGGAGAGGTCTGCAGCAAATCAGCTTTTAATTGGCAATGAGCACAGCGATCACGCTCGTGCCTGGCTGCCTGCACGGCGATGCTGTGCGCTGGCTGCCACCACAGCTGTCCTACAGCTTCACTCCCCAAATACAGATTTTTTTAAATTAAAAAATGCATTTTTTAATCCCGCCGGAAGAAGTGGCAGCACACCTTCCCGAGAAAAGCCGTGTGTTTGGGAACCCAGCCCCTCCTGCATCCCTTCCAAGGTGGGGAGAGATGTGCAGCCCGCTGTCCTGCCACCTCCCAGCAAGAGGTGGAGGAGAAAAACCCTGTTTGGATTCAGCTTTTAATGACACAGGCAAAAAAACCCACCATTTCCTAGAAACTTTGCATCTGCCGGAGCTCGGGGGCTGCTCTGACAATGCCGGCTGCTCGCGCTATATTGGATCCATACGTGCTGCCGTGCAGCGTGAGCCAAGATCTCACTGCGGGATTTGCGGGGCCTCATCAGGAAAAAGCACCAAAGCCCAAGAGGTTCCCAGGCTGCTCCAACCAGGCTGCAGCCTCCTTCCTCCCCCAGTTCTTCCTCCCGGTAGAGAGGCCCTTTAACCCCCCCAACCCTGCTGCCTGGCTGGCGTGGGGAGAGCCGCCAGGTCCAGCAGTGATGCTGTTCCTGAGGGATCATGGCTTCTCGCAGTGCTTCCCACCATCATCCGAGCTGCTCAGCGTCTTCTTGCTGTTGTAAGAACATCCCTTGTCTCTGGAGACAAGAGCATCTCCCAGACCTGTCCTCAGCCCCTCCCCAGCTTTCCCTCACCCTTGACTTGCATTTCAGCTCTTCTCGCCTCTCCCTTATTGGTCCCAGTTCCCTCCTCCCACTGGTCCCCAGTTCATCCAGGTGAATGGCCATGAGCCCCTGTTGCTTAGGGCACGACAGCCCACCAGAGCCCCAGCACGGCTTGCAAATGCTTCATTTTTGGCCAAGGGTCACTGGAGCAGTGGTTCACTGGAGCTCCAGAACTTGAGAAATTGAAGGTCCTGCTGGTCATCAACCCACAGCCCACCAGTACAACCAGCACCATGCACTGGGGAAGGGCAGGAGCAATGGGGAACTGGAGGAGGGAGCACAGCTCCTGCCAAGCCTGGGTCTGCTGGACTCTTGGCATGACAGCATCAGCAGTCCATCTGATGGACGGACATCACTGCTGGGGAAGTGAGTGGTCAAGGAGAACGGCAGCCCAGCCATTGAGGATGCACAAAAGAGGGTTCCTCGCTTGCGTCGAGGAGCATCGTGGCTCAAATTCCCAGCCCAGCCCAGCGACAGCTGGATGAAGCTCATGGAGAAGATGGTGGCCAACGCAGAGAGGTCCTTGGCCACTTCTGCAGCCTGATGTCCTCCTGTCTGCAGAAGGTGACCAGCCTCTGCATCGAGGTGGACCTCCTGGTGAAGCTGCTTGCAGAATTATGCCAACATTGAGAGCCTCGTGCTGCGCAGGGCTTTGCCGGGGAGTTAGCCAAAGTGCAGGATTACAGGCAGGCTGAGGTAAAGAGCGGTCGAGACCACAACCCCCTAACAAGGTCCTAAGCAAATCCGTCCCAGATGTGGGCCTTCCCATCAGGAAGCAATAAACATGCACCCACAAGAAAGTGAGCTGAGAGCACTCTGCAAGGCGGTAGCGACTGCCTGCTCCAGGGAGGGATGTGCTCCCTCCTGCCCTCACCATCCCTGGGCAGAAATGCCCATTTGTGCCATCCACACCTGGGTCCTTCAGCCCATTGGGGAGAAATTGAGCCAAGGGTTGGACCTTGCCTGGGATGATGACCCATCTCTGTTTTTCAGAGTGCTTCGGGGTGGAAAGGGAGGAAATCCCACCCTCTCCCCTGCACCGCCTCGTGGTATGTGGTACCTGGAGGTGATGCTCTGGTTGGCGTGACCAGATGGGAGACCTCCAGGTCCGGAACTGGGCCAACCATGCAGACTGTTGGGCTGCTCCTGCTCATGCTTTGTGTGCCTTTCTGCCCGGCAGACAACCATCCCCTTTCCTTGCAGATGGAGAGGTTGGACATGAAGGTGGTTGAGCCCCTGGTGCTCTTTGGCACCCATCTGAGCAGAGCTGGGTGAGCCCCAGCCAGGACACAGCTCCATGCAGTGGAAAGTGGGTCTGGGGAGGGCACGGGTGAGCCCAGGACAGAGGGGACATGTTCCTCAGCATCCCAGAGAAGCTGTGGATTCCCCATCCCTGGAGGGGTCCAAGGCCAGGCTGGATGAGGCTTTGAGCAACCTGGGCTAGTGGGAGGTGTCCCTGCCCATGGCAGGGGGGTGGAACTGGATGGGCTTTAAGGTCCCTCCCAACCCAAACCATCCTGTGATTCTTTGATCCTTGTGGTCCAGGATGCATCCAAAAGGAAAATGTCCACTCCTGCTTTGAGCTGAATGGCTCCCATACCTTGATGGTGGTTACAAGGATCAGTCCCTGTCTGGAAATCCTTCCCCTGAATTAATGTCAGGTTTTTTTTCCATTATCTCTTATGGTGAGACAGATCTGCTGCTCGTTGGCATTTTAGAACCCAAAGACCCTCTCCCCAAAGTTCAAGATGGTTCAACAAAACCTGGTGATTCCTCTCAGCCCTGCTCTCCCGCACGGTCCAACACGGAGCGCTCATGTGTCACGGTGTTGGGAGACGCAAACTCACAGCCGCTGCCTTTAAGGGAGTTATTCCTGATTTTCACCAGGGCCAAGGATCTGCTCTGACTGTCCCTAGTACGCAGCAGGATGCTCAGGGACTGACATGCATCGCCCCCGAGGGACGAGGAGAAGCTGTCCCTGCAGTTTCCCATGGGAAGGGGGGAGGAAGGGGAGACTCATTAAGCAGCTTCTTACCCTGGGAATAATTAATCCGCAAAGCCCTCGAGCAGCAAACGGCTGCCTTGCCCTCTCCACGCTCCCATTTCCAAGGCAGACCCTTGAAAGCAACCCCCCATCTCGTGGCGGGGGGGGTCCCTGCGTGCTGGTGAAGATGAGCATGGGGGTCCCCATGGGCACGGGAAGGACCAGGACCCCCCTGGACCCCCAGAAGCAACACCCAAAGGCACGCTGAGCCCCGTGCCGGCCAGCCCGGTGGGCAGCCAGAGCATGCCGTGCCTTGGGAAGGCTGAGCATCCCCCCAGCCTGCGGGCAGCCTTTGCAAGCTGGTGCGTTTTTAATCTGGCGCTGGAGAAATGTGGGCAGCTCTCCAGCCCTCCGAGCTGTTTTGCATTTAGGCTCAGTTGGTTTTTAGCTACCGCATCCCGG
>NW_010146616.1:8770-9148 GCF_000699245.1 Pterocles gutturalis
TAGCTACCGCATCCCGGGAAGAGGCAGGAGCGGATCTGCCCCACTGCCTCTGCCCCACATACAGGGTCCTACACCAGCACACATCTCATTTTTCTGCTTTTCTTTGGGCTGCTGAGCAAAGATCAGGGCAGCATCAGGATGTTCCGACCCACAGCTCCTCCATTCTGCCAGCCCATTGCCCACCCTGCCATGGGTGTGGGGGTTACAGCATCCCTGGGGTCGTATTTTGGTCCTGGAGGCAAACCCCAGTCCCACCCTCATTGCTCAGGTAAAGCCCAGGAGGCAGCATCCCGGGGCAGGAGGCAGCATCCCAGGGCAGGAGGCAGCATCCCGGGGCAGCAGGCAGCATCATAGGGCACGGGGAAGGAACCTGGGTCA
>NW_010146616.1:9325-10207 GCF_000699245.1 Pterocles gutturalis
GCCCAGGAGGCGGCGGTAAGGCCCAGGAGGCAGCATCCCGGGGCAGGAGGCAGCATCCCGGGGCAGCGGGATGGAGGATGATGGATGGGGATGGAATATGCATCCTCCAGAAAAACCTTCCTGGGGACAAAGCACTGGTCCGGAAAGTCACAGTGAGCACCAACAGCTTTGCAAGACGCTGGGCTGGAGCTCTGTGAAGAACAGGAGGGCTCAGCATAGCAGTGCCTTTGAGATGTGCCGGGTGATGCCTTGGAGCCATGCTCCCAGCTCCTGCCACCTGCAGCAGCCCCTTCCCCAGCCCCAGTCTTTGATCCGCCTCCAGCTCCCGGCTCTCCTCGCCGTTGGCCGCCTGCTTTTCTCTCTGCAGGGATTTTCCAGACCACCTGGGTAGAAGCATTTCTGCATTCCCCCCGTGCAGCCCGGTGCCGGCGTGGGAACACGCAGCAGCTCCTGAAGTCAGCCTCCATCCCTGACTTGCTCTCCCATGCCAGACCTGGCCCCGAAAATAAGCAGAATTTCCAGAGCAATGGCTTTTCCCCAGCTCTTCCGAGCTGCCGGCTCCAGCGGGGCCCATGGTGAGGGTTTGCAAAAGCTTTTTATTCCGCTGTGCAAACACCAGCAGGTCTAAAGCCGCTCTTCATCTGGGCTGAACCAACCCAGGGGCTCGGAAGGGTTCACCGCCTTGACCTGCCCTGTTTACCAGGAATAGATTTCTCTTCCGGGCATGCACCAGGCTGAGCATCTCCAGCCCCAGCAAATTCCCCCCTGGGGTCACTCCAAAGCTGAGGGGTTTTGTGGCATTGAGACCCCTGACCAGTGCATCCCAGCTCGCTGCTGGGTGTTAATCCAGTTGGGATGGAGAGCGGCTCCATCAGCATCTGC
>NW_010146617.1:0-2949 GCF_000699245.1 Pterocles gutturalis
TGTAGCCACACACCCCCCTCACCCACACCAGGGCCAGAAAGGAGACTCCTCTTGTGGCCGCTCTTATGGCTTATACATGGCTGGAGGATGCTGTAGAAAAGGGGGCAGGAGCAGGGGGAGAGGGCTGGGGGGGCAGAGGGGGGTTAACTGCTGCCCTCCTCGGCTGAGCGTGTATCCGACTTGAGCTTGACGAACTCCTTGGCCACTTCGTCATTGTTACGTTGGGAGAGGATGCGGAGGACGGTGAGGCCGGTGTCATCCAGGGGCAGCCAGCAGGCACAGCCGGGTCGCTGCAGGATGTCGCGGAGCTGTAGGACAGCGATGCCCACTGTCCGGTCCTCCCGGGCGAAGCAGTAATCCTTCACACACACCTGCAGCTCGTAGCACTCAGGGCCTGTCTCCGTCCCCAGCGTGCTGCAGGGGTGAAGGGATGGGTGGTGGTCACACTCCCAGGCCCCCTGGCTCCGCGACAGCATCTTGTATGGGTGCTGCCCCCATTGCCCCTAAAAAAGCCTTTTCTTTTTTCTTCCTTTCCCCAATCCCTGCTTTTACCAATGAGAAAACATCTAGAACAGCCCCTGGGGGGTGAGCAACCTCACTGGCAGACCCCAGGAGGTCTCCACATCGTGCAGACACATCCCCCAGCCTGGGGCCCCACATCCCCAGCCCCATGGTGCCACTCACAACTGGAAGCTCTCATTGTACTTCGGAGCCCAACTGTTGTTCTTGGATTTGGTGGCGAATTTCCTCTTCTTGTCACTGAGGTGGGGCCCGATGATGTTGACCTCAATGAAGGGCCGGAAAATGCCTGACGTCTGCCACTTGAGGTCGTTCGCAGCCACCACTGCAAGAAGGGGGGCACATGAGGGTAGCAGGGCGCTGGCACCTGCTGGACCCTGACACCCCAGCCAACAGAGCCTACCTTTCACAGTGACTTTGTGTTCACCAGTGCCAGGGTGGGTAAAGAGCTCCACGTGGATGGACACCTCCCCGACAGGGTCATCCACACCAGAGCCTGCGAGGCAAAGGGAGGAGACGTGAGTACCCATTCCCACTTCCCACTGTGTCTGTGACAACCCTGCCCACCACCAAGCCCACTAGAGGAGGCAGGTCACTCACCACGGGGTGGGAGGGGGTGGGCGGTAGGATTTGGCCAAATGTGGCCTCTGCCAAAGGGTTCTGAGGACAGCAGCATGGGTGCAGTGACTGTCAAGGATGGCTGGGGCTGGCATCGGTCTGAGCTGGGGCATGGCAGGACATCCCCAGTGCCAGGCTGGCTCTGTCATCCCACCCCACATCAGCTGGGTTGAGCTCCCCTTGCCCAGGCAGGGGCTGAGGTGCCTGGGTGGGCTGGGGCAGGGGACGGTGGCCCAGCTCTCCCTACTGGGGGCATGGTGGGGGGTGTCAGTGCTCTGTATATGGCTCTGAAGCACGGGCACAGCACTGGGCAGGAGGGACCTGATCTGGCCCTTGTGCCACAGGGCAGCAGTGGCCCTGCCAGGGGCTCAGGGCTGACCTGCCCCCTCTTGAAAAAAACCACACCGACCCCTGGGGTCCCCAAGCCTGGGGAATTCGGGTGACCTGTGACCAACAGCCCAGCCCACCCCCTTCCCCTCAAGAGCCATGCATGCACCCATGGGTGAAGGAGGGGGTGCAAGGCAGAGGGACAGGCTTCATGGGTCGGATGGGACCAAGGAGATCAAACCAAGCCCAGTGGAAAGCTCCCAGGGTGGAAATCACAGTGCGACGGAGGACACATCCCCACGTGTCACTGCATGGCCCCCAGCAAGAGGGTGCCAGGCCAGGGCGGAGGCTGGTGATGGCACACTCTCCATCCACCCTCGGCGACCCTTCCCCTCAGCCCCCTGGGCAGTGCCGCATGCTGAGCCGAAATGAAGGTGATGGCGGGGGAGGAGGGGGTGGCTGGGGACAAAAAAAAAATCCCGGCCCCTCGGGCAGGGTGTGATGAAGGCCAAGCAGGCCCGTGGAGCTGGGCTCATTCCTCACGCCCGGGGTCAGGCGGACGGAGCTCACCGGAGCAAGGCTAGTAATGGTCCTTCTGGCAGCAAGGTGGATGGGAGGGGGACATGGACAGGGTCGTGGCCTCCCCTGGTGCCACATGTCACAAGGGTACAGCTCCCCAGCTCACAGGGAGGTCATGGCAGGCGTCCACCCCCAGGCAGCAGCACTGGGGACAATGCGGGGCGCCCAGAACTTGCAAGTGAAGGTGGGCAGCCCCTCTCCCCATGGGGCACAGCCCCCCTCCCCAGTCTAGGTCAATACGGTTGACACAGTTCCTCCAAATTCAGCCCAAAGCCCCCCCCCCCGGGAGTGCAAGTCTGGGGGTAGAGGCCTACAGCTCTGGCCACGTCAGGGGTCCCCAAGACCGGCAGCGCAGGCACAGGGCTCCTGGCCACCCCGGCCCACAGTGCCGAGACTGTTACTAGCCCAAGCCAGCGGTGGCAGGCAGGTGCAGGAGCGGGCGAGCAGCACACATACCCTTCTCAGGATAAATTTCTTCACTAAGGGTAAACCTAATACCTTTCCCACCATGAACTAGTGGGAAGGAGAGAGAAAGAGACAGAGACACGGCACAGAGTAGATGAAGAGAGGAGGAAGAGGACAATGTGTGTGGGGGACGGGAACAGTGAAAGAGGGAGGAGAAAACAAAGAGAGAGAAAGAGAGATCAGATCTCGCAGACAGACGGACAGCCGAGCATCCGGACAACACTGCAGTGACACAGGAGTGCCAGGCACCACCCAGTTCTGAGCCCGGGGGTCCTGAGGCCAGATTGCACCCAGGGGTGCTGGCACCCACAGGACCCAACCCCAAACCCCCGACACGGCTGGCACAGGAGGCACAGACAGGACACACGTCCCTTGCAGGAGATGAACAGGCAGCAAAGGCACGTCCCACTCCCAAGGACACAGACAAGCCTGGCTGGGGCA
>NW_010146617.1:3014-7440 GCF_000699245.1 Pterocles gutturalis
GTCCTGCCCCGGCGGGTGCCCAGCACCCTGCACCACATGGCTCTGGGACAGGGGAAGTTCCCGAGAGGCACTGGGCCCTCTGGATGGCTCCCAGACCATGGGAGATGTGGGGCACCCAGCATGACCAGGACAGGGCTGGGCACAGCACCTGGACCCGGCTGATCCTGCGAGAGGTCTGGCCCTGGCCAAGCTGGCAGAGCTCAGCCGAAACGGGCAGCCCCAAGGCAGCACTGGACCAGAGGTGTCTGTGCTGGGTGATAGCGGCCACCCAGAGGGGACAAACACTGTGACACATTGCCAGAGGGTGACCTTCTGCCCCCATCCCCACCATGGGCCCCATTTCTGTGCCAGCCCAGCCATGCCCTGGCACTGGGTACATCCTGCTGGTGGGGGACTTGGGGGGATCCAGGCTGCCTCTGTGCACCCGTGGCCCCTCTTCACCTGCAAACCATGGGAGGAAAAAGCTCTTCCCTCCCCACCCATCCTTCCCACCCCTCCATGAGCCTGGCTGGGATCCCCAACCCCACTGGGGTGGAGGCAGGGTGGTGCAGCCAAGCCCATGTGTGGGGATAGGGAGCCTGGTGGGGGGCCCCGGGCAGTGCATCCTACCCTGTGAAGCCTGAGTCTGCACAAAGGTTTTGATGAGGAGATCGGTGGCCTGGGTGTAGAGGGACAGGGCATAGCGCAGTGACTGCAGATCGGGGCTCTTCTCCAGGAACGTCTTCTTCAGCCCCACGCCGCCAGCATGGAAGTATTGCTGAGGGAGGGACACAGCCACAGGGTCCTCAGCATCTCTGCTGGGCACCCCCCCTACCCCACTGGGTCTGTGCCTCAGGGCCAGAGCCCTCAGGGGCACCCCTTCGTCCCCCAGAGCACCCTCACCTTGATGGTGTCCAACGCGAGCTCCACCACTGCACATTGCTTTGGGGTCAGGCTCTTGGCTTCCTCCCGCACCATGTGGTCCTGCAGGGCACAAATCCTGCTCTCAGTAAGGGATCAGGGCCCCGCTCCCCTTGCCCCAGCCATGCCAGCAAACGCAGCACTGGTCGGGACCTTGCGACAGTCCCAGTGCCAGCCTGCAAAGTGCCACCTGCCCTGGCCCAGAGAGGAGCTCGGGCTGCCCCGCCCCATCCAGCGGGGCGGCGGGCCCCCCGGCCCAACCCAGCCCGGCCTCCCAGCCTCACCTTCAGCTTGGAGAGCTGCCCCAGCTCCTTGGCTGCATTGAAAATCATCTGCGTGCCCTGCGGAGAGCAAAGAGACAGGAACGGCCCTGGTGAGCAGCAGGGCTAGGGGTTCCAAGACCAGGCTGGGCACCTGGTGCCAGGAGCTTGCTGCAGCTCCAGGGGCTCCCCCTGAACCCCCAGGCTCCAGGGAGCTGGAGGAGTGCTCCTCAGAGAGCACCGGGGCCACCGGCCGTGCCAGGCATAGTGATGCAGGTGGGGGGAGCAAGTGCAGCCCCCATCCCGGCCCTGGAGTTCTCAGCAGAGTGTGGGTGGTACCTCGGGGACCGCAGGGCAGGACGTAACCCTGGAATCAGCTGCCTCACATCCTGCTCAGCACAAGCAGCTTGGCCCAAGGGTCCCATCCTGCTCCCTGTAGTGCCCAAGCAACCGCTTCTGCCTCCAACAGAGCCTGCCATGGCACATCACTGGCACTGCACAGACAATTGTACTACATCGGGGTGGGGGGAGCAGAGAGCGAGTGCGGGGGGACAGCGGGCATGGGGAGGATGTGGCATGGTCCCCCTGTACCCCTCAATGCTGGCAGCCAAGCCAAACAACCCCCTGCCGAGCTCCAGCCCCAGGGAGGTTCCCAGCCCCTCTGTGCCCCAGGGAACACCACGGATGGGAGCCCCCAGCCTCCTTCGCCGTCCCTGTGCCCTGCCACCCCATGGGCAGGAGCCAGGAAGCCATTCCATGGAGACCACTGGCATGGCTCCTGGGGACACAGCCTCATGGCATGGGCAGAGCACACTCACCTCCCTCATCTGGAACACACTCTACTGGGCTGAGCACAAGCTCCCCTTCTCAAGCCCTCCAGTGTGCAACATGCAACTGGGTAAACTGGGGCCCAGCGGGCCAGAGTCAGCAATTCCCACCTCCTTCCCCCTCCTGGCACAGGTAGCTCCAGTCCTTCCCAACAATGAGAAGCCCCAGCATCTATCCCACTAGTCATCACCTCCTGCAGGGGTCTGGCCCCCCCATGCCCTCCTTTTGTCCCCCCACATTAACCGTTTGTGCCCCTCCCCCCAAGTTCTGTCCCATTAATCCTTCCCTTGCTGTCCCCATCTCCCCCAGCCGGTGAACAAGCTGAAGCTGGGGACACTGGTGTCCCCCAAACAGAGCATGAAGGGACACTGTACTGAGCTAGGCTCCCCCCACCCCACAGCGCACGGGACAAGGGATGGGGAGGAGGCGAGAGGAGGGATCAGAGCCAAGTGGGGAGCAGAAGAGCCATGTCCTTACTTCAGTGTGACTGGGCAGCTTCACCCTGCTCTGGAAGAGAACAGCAAGGGACAGTTACTGGTGGCCTCAGCAGTGGCCGGCCACGGGTTAGGTCCCCCACATCCCCCAGCTGTACAGGCTCTGGCCCTGTACACTCCTTTGGCTGTGCCCAGTTCTTCACTGGTGCCACTGGTTTGGGAAGTGGGTTCAGAGGTCCAGGGCATCTCAGCAGCCCCATGGCCCCCATTGTGCCCTGCACATCCCAGCATGGCCCAGCATCCTGGGGGTCACCTCTTCCTGAGGCCCCAGCAGTAGGATGGGTTTGTGCCCAGATCTCCCATTCTTGGGCACCCCACTCCTGCGCTGTCCCAGCCAGGCACCCGGAGGTGTGCTGAGTACCACGAGGTAGTGTCCCCCATGCCTGCCTGGGAACACCTCACACACCCACCCACAGGGGTGAAACATGACAGAACACCCGCTCCCTACCATGGCCAACGTACAGGAACAGGGCAGTGCCCACATCCTGCACACAGGCAGCACGACCCAGACAACACGGCACACCTCAGCACGACAACACGCCACGCAGGCAACGACACATCCAGACAGCATGACAGAGGAAGCACGGACAGCCCTGGACCCCAACCGCAGGTGGGTGTGGGGCCACGAGCGTGGCCACGGGGCAATGACACACACGGAGCCCACAGCTATTTACCTTCTCTGTTCCCTTGCCATGTTTTCTCAAGAGCGTGCCCTGTAGAAGCAATGTCACAGGTTGAGTGGTGGGGTGGGGGGACAGTGTGGGATGGGACACAGGGGGTGCAGGGCAAGGCTGGGGACATGGGGTGGCCGCGAGCTGGCGGCAAAGACATCACTGAGCTCCTAAAGGACAGCCAGGGCCAGTGGGGGACTTGAACCTGGTGGGGTCCTGGACCCATGGGGGACTGCTCCCCACTGGGATACTGGGTTAGTGGGGGAACTGGTCCCCAGAGGGATGCTAGGTCAGTGAGGGACTGGCGTCTTTGAGATGCTGGGTCAATTGGTCCCTACTGGAATGCAGGATGTTGCACTGATGGAGAACTGGTCCCCACACTGGGATGCTGGGCTTATGCTGGTCCCCACTGGGATACAGGGATGCTGAGCCCACGGGGGACTGGTCCCCGCTGGGATACAGGGATGCTGAGCCCACGGGGGACTGGTCCCCGCTGGGATACAGGGATACTGAGCCCATGGGGGACTGTTCCCCGCTGGGATACAGGGATGCTGAGCCCATGGGGGACTGGTCCCTCCCAGGATACAGGGATGCTGAGCCCATGGGGGGCTGGTCCCTGCTGGGATACAGGGATGCTGAGCCCATTGGGGAATGTTCCCCGCTGGTATACAGGGATGCTGAGCCCATGATGGGGCGCTGGTCGCTGCTGTGATACAGGGATGCTGAGCCCATTGGGGAATGTTCCCCGCTGGTATACAGGGATGCTGAGCCCATGGGGGACCGGTCCCTGCCGGGATATAGGGATGATGAGCCCATGGGGGACTGATCCCTGCTGGGATACAGGGTCTCTGAGCCCATGGGGGACTGGTCCCTCCCAGGATACAGGGATGCTGAGCCCATGGGGGGCTGGTCCCTGCTGGGATACAGGGATGCTGAGCCCATTGGGGAATGTTCCCCGCTGGTATACAGGGATGCTGAGCCCATGGGGGACCGGTCCCTGCCGGGATATAGGGATGATGAGCCCATGGGGGACTGATCCCTGCTGGGATACAGGGTCTCTGAGCCCATGGGGGACTGGTCCCTCCCAGGATACAGGGATGCTGAGCCCATGGGGGACTGGTCCCTGCTGGGATACAGGGATGCTGAGCACATGGGAGACTGTTCCCCACTGGGATACAGGGAGGCAGGAGCCCACTAGCACAGTGTGTGGGCAGTCTCTGGTGCTCCCACATCCTCTTCCAGCTCTGGCAGGGAGGGATGGAGGGAGGGAGGG
>NW_010146618.1:0-1829 GCF_000699245.1 Pterocles gutturalis
CACGTGGCTGCCCTGGGGTCTGGGGTCTCCCTGGGATCTGATTCCTTGCCCCAAAAATCCTCTCTTCCTGCAGCATATCCCTTCCTCCAGCCTCATGTCCCCTGCCATTTCATGTTCCCCCTCTCCCCTGCTGTCCCTTCCCTCGGTCCCTTCCCTCTCTGAATCCCCTTCTCTGATGGGACCGGGCACAAACCCAGCCCCAACTGGTTTCCTTTGTTTAATTTATAGAAAAGGTTGCAGCAGAGGTAAGGAGGTCTCAGGTTAAATTTGCATCCAGCCTGAACCCTTTGCGGAAGGTCCCTGCTCTGTTTCCGTGCGGTTTTCTGTGGGTCTGTGGTTAGGAAAGCCCCCGAGAGGCTCTGGGACAGAGATCGGGGCGTGGGCGGGCGTTTGGTGTTCGCGCCTGGCTTTGCCTTTCCCTGTGGGAAGGCGGCTGCGTTTTCCCGAGTTACTCCGGGAACCCTGAAGAAGGGGGAATGTGATGATGAAGGATGTCTCGGGACCCAGATTTGAGCTCTTTCCTCTGCTCAAAAGCAGCCCAGCTCTTGCTGAGATTTTCTTCCCCCTTTAGCTCTATTTGTCGTGGCAGAGGTCCGTGCCGTTACCCCCACGGCCATTAGGGGAGCCCGGCTCCACTTTTTCCCTAGGCTGAGCGGTCTCGGAGTGAGTCCTCGCTCACTTCTGAAACTCTTTTCAACTTCCTCCGATCCCCGCACCCTGCCGTCCCGCCGAGCTGTCCCCAGCCCCCGGCGCTCTGCCGAGGCCGTCTGGGAGAAGCCGGGCTGTCACATCGGTAAGACAGGGAACGTCACCTCGCTCCGGCTGCTCGCAGCCTGGCCGGGGACGATGCGAGGCACCGACGTCGGATCGCCGAGGGTCACAGCCCTGTCGCAAGACTTTCTGCTCAGACCTCCTCCGCCCGGAGCTTTCGTGGTAAATCCCAGCACGGGCATTTTAACCACCCGTGTGAAGAGCAGAATTAAGCTTTCTGCGTGGGATTTGAATGCTTTCTGGAGCTTACAACCAAATAGGGTTTAAAAAATGGCACGGGGACTGGGGTGGAGTCACGGGGACTGGGATGGAGTCACAGGGACTGGGATGCAGTACAATATTCCGCCTGAGGATTGAAGGGTCGAGCGAGGATCTCTGGAAGCTCTCACGTGCAGGATTGCTTGGCCGCTCTGGGGAGAAGGAGTCTGGGATCCTCCTCCATCGAATCCCGGAATCACTAAGGTTGGAAAACACCTCAAGGATCATCAAGTCCCCAGGTCCTGCCTGTCTTCTCGTTCCTCTTTCACCCATCCTGGCGAGCTCGGGGCATCCTTTGGGGCTGGGTTTGGGAAGGGCTGGTGGGTGCTGCTGCCCGTTGCTGCCAGAGCCACGTCCCGGCTGTGACACTGCCGTGGTGTGCTCAGGCTGGCCTCAGGCTGCCTCTTGGGGCAGCTCTGACCTTCAGGACCGTCTTCTCTTCAGCAGCCATTGGTTTCTGGGGAGGAAAACCTGAGGTTAGGGATTTATCGTGTATGAAACTCATTTGTGTCCGTGCTTCACCGGTCCGAGACAGGATCCTGCAGAAAACTGCTGAGCTGGGAATGAATGGAAACATTCAAACTGGTTTTCTGGCTTCTGGGAGGATTTTGGCTCTGCCCCTGGATCTCCTCAAACCCGGGGCTGCTTCCCTCGCGGACGGGGACGTTGGGAGCAGCCTGCTCTCCTGAGCATGCTTCTCGTGGGCTTTGGGAGGCTGCTCGACCTCCACGTGCTCTTGAGAGGATGTTTGCAGGACTGTCGTGTTCCTCACCTCAAAAGCAGCATGGGGTCACCCTGGG
>NW_010146618.1:1901-2937 GCF_000699245.1 Pterocles gutturalis
TGGTGTCGGGTGTCCGGGCCCGCTCCCCGACCCCTGCCACTCTGCTGCTCGATTGCCGAAAGCTATGCGTGGAGGGATCACTGCTGGCGGTCCCAAGCCCCCTGTGTCCTGCTCAGATTCATGGGGGGGTTCTTGATGCTCGTGGTGGAGACTCCAGGATGGCTTTACAGAAATTATTCCTTATTTTGCTTGTGAAATTACACAAGTTGGGGTCCTAAGCGGTTCCTCCTTGTCCTGCTGCAGATGACGTGCGTGGAGAAAGCGGGCAACGATGAGAAGATGCTCATCAAAATCTTCCGGTGCTTGGGGAGCTGGTTCAACCTGGGGGTCCTGGACAGCACCTTCATGGCCAACAGCAAGTTACTGTCGCTGCTCTTCGAGGTGCTGGTGAGTATCGCTCCTGGGAAAGGCGGTGGTGGCAGGCTGGGGTGCCCACAGGGAGGTCTCACGTCTCTTCCTTGCCTCCTGTGGCCCTGGGAAGCTTAGGAGACAGCTCGTAAGTAACGCCTCATACCGGCTGATCTCTCAAGGGTGACACCAGAAATACACTTCGGGGTTTCCTCTGCCTCTGTGCTCGGTCCTTAGTTCAGGATTTGTGATGTGGGGACAAGACTGATGGGCAAAAAGTACAGTTCGAGCTTTTGGATGCACACAAAAACGCGTGTGTGTGTTTGGGTGGAGGAAGGCGTCCCTGCAGCTCCTTCAACATTATCCCTCTCTGCCCATCTTCTGTTCTGACCCAGAGGATGGGTGTTCAGAGGCGAGCGCCGTCCCTGTTCGTGGGCAGCCACAAAGGACTCTGGAATCTCTCCCGAGCCAGGTTTTGCTGCAGCCCTTCAGCCACCTGGCTCCGTTCTCCCGTCGTTCCTGCTAGGAGCTCTGGGCAGGGACAGGGCTGTTGGGTCGCCCCATTGCCCTGGGTGATGCTCTTATCTCCACAAACCTCTGACTGCGCTCACCAGCGGACAGTCCATCAAGACAAAAGTTCAAAGACTATTTAATCTCCTATTTATGTCTGTCGTCCCTATACCTGATG
>NW_010146618.1:2968-5707 GCF_000699245.1 Pterocles gutturalis
CATTCTGGAGCCTGTATTCAGCAGATATCTTGTCGAGCTCCAGCAGGAGCCAGGTTCATTTTTCTGTGCTGTTTGCAGAACATTCAAAGCAGAGTAGAAGATTTAACATCCGAGAAACGACCGTTTCTTGCCATTCCCGGGGATTTCCGCTGCTGCCAAAGCAGGTGTCAGGTGCACTTCTGAGCACACTCAGGCTTTAAAAGAGAGATAGTCTTGGTCCGAAACACATTGTACTTGGTCCTTGCTCCGAGCCAAGTTGTTTTTTGGAGGTCTGAGCAAAATACATTTGTTCAGGGCGTTGGTAAAGTTTGCCATCCTCATGGGCTTGAACATTGGTTAATTTTGTCTTCAAAAGCTGTCTGGATTCCTCCTCGGAGAAACTACATTTGCTGAATACTATAATCAGTATCGGGTTTTATTTTCAGATTTTCACTAAAATAATATTTTACTCCTTTTCTGACGTATTTACCTTGAAAAATTAACTCTGGAAGGGTTTGTTGCTGTTGAGTTCTTCGGGGTATTTTTTTTCCTCCTGTCTGAACGCGGGAGAGCAGAAGAGACTGGTGAAACGGAGGCGAGGAGAACCCCGCATCGCTGCGGCCGGGAGGGCGACAAACTCAACAAACAGAAAGGAGGAATTCCCAGGGGACAGACACTGCCCAGACCTGCGACCCAGCGCAGGCACGGTCCCTTCCTCCTCCCCGAGTCCTTCCCCGAGGGCTTGATGATTCTTGGGGGTCCCCTCCACCTGGAGATATTCGATGGCTCTGTGCCCCAGCCCGGGTACCGAGCAGCGCGGAGTTTTCTTTCCTCCTGGGCTGCCGTGGATTTCTTCCAATTGGTGTTTTTTCCTCCTGTGTCTGCCTCTCTCAAGGAAAATTGTGTTTCGACCTCAAGGTGGTGAAGCAGCCCGGGCTTTGCAGGGCTGGTAGCGGTGAGCTGCAGCTTTGCAGAAGCTCTCCAAAATATTTCAGGAACAACCAAAGACCAGTTTTTCCGTCCCCATCTCATTTCACATGTCATCACCGCACTCTTCTGCTTCTCGTTTCTTACAGCAACAAGACAAGACATCATCAAACCTCCACGAAGCCGCTTCGGACTGTGTGTGCTCAGCCCTCTACGCCATCGAGAACGTGGAGACAAACCTTCCCCTGGCCTTGCAGCTTTTCCAGGGCGTCCTCACCCTGGAGAGTGCCTATCACATGGCTGTGGCGCGCGAGGACCTCGACAAGTAAGTGACTTTAACTGTCATTGACTGTGCCCACGGTTATCTTTGGAATCTGCGGTGTTTGCGTGAGGCACTCTGAAGTCTCTAATGCAAATAATTATTTCTTGAACGAAAAGCGAGCGAGTGGCTCCCGTGGTGCGTGTGCTCAGCTCGGGATTTGCCGAAGAAAAAAACCGGCTCGCCGGGACACTCTGTCTTCCTTGGAGGGGGCAAAGCACGAGGGGAGTATCTCAGGGTGCAGCTGATGCGTTGCCAGCCTTAAAATAGTTGAGAAGCGACCTGTTGCTGCAGCTGCCTCCTCTCTCCAGTGTCCGTACCTCGGCTGGTCCCCACGGAAAGGGGTCGGGATGTGCCGGTTGGTTCCACAGCCCCTCCTTCTTGACTCACAAGAAGCCGTAGCCTTCCTGGCTTGGTCAAGCACATTGAAACTGGGGCTTCCTGCATGTTGGCTGCTACAAAACATTGCTGCTCTGATGGGAAACCTTCTGATCTGCAGCCTCAGCTGGTTCTGGGCCACTTTTTGCCTCCTCTCTTTCGCCAACATTGTCCCGACGTGACCAGCTCCCCACCTGGGGAGTATTCCTGGATGTGTTTGTCGGTAGGAAGCAGCCAGCCTCGAGTTGGCTAAACAAGCCGAGTTCTCTCGGTCCTGAGACGGTTTCTTTCCCCGGGGTGACGGGCAGTGCTCCCACTCTGAATTCAGCTCAGCACAGGGGTCTGGGGGTGGGTGCTGCTCCAGGAGGGATCTTGGTGCTGGCGTCGTGGCATCCCTGTGTGCAGGTGACACCTTGCCCGACATCTCTCGCCTTTCTCATGCCAGTGTTTTGGCCATCCTGTGGCTGATGGGTCCATCCACAAGCTGTCAGCAGTGAACAGCTTTTCCTGCTCCAATTTGGGTGGTTTTCATTCTCCTTCTGCACAAATATTGCGTCCCAGCTTTGCCAGTGAGCACCAGTAGTGCTCACTCGTCCTATTACATGTGACTGTCACTAGTGAACGCAGACAGGATTGGTTGTGAGATGGATCTGGAACCTCCCCAGCACCAAACTGGTATTTCCCTGGCCTGCTGGCCACCCCGCCAGCCAACTGGGATTTATCCAGTTTAACCAGCTACGCCGTGACCCCCTGAGCTGCTCTGCCCCACTTCTGCTTTAGCACATTGCTGATGAGAACAAGGTGGGTCCAGTCTATTTGTAGCAAACCCCTGGGGCGTTTAGCCTGTTTCCCTCCAACTTCCATGTATTTGGAAAACTCTGTAGGAACCTGCTCACGCTCCTGAGGGCAGATTAATTGGCCAGACCCTCCGTCCCCGCTGCTAAATATGAGTGGGTTTATAGAACCATAGAATCCCAGACTGGTTTGGGTTGGAAGGGACCTTAAAGATCATCCAGTGCCACCCCCTGCCATGGGCAGGGACACCTCCCACCAGCCCAGGCTGCCAGCGCAGAGGCACCGGCCTGGTGGTGGGCCAAGAGCTCGTGGCCATTGGGGACACCTCGGAGAGGGCAGGA
>NW_010146618.1:5951-11642 GCF_000699245.1 Pterocles gutturalis
ACCATCTCCGTGGCTCCTCCAGCCCCACTCCAGCAGCTCCGTGTCTGTCCTGTGCTGAGGAACCCAGAGCTGTATTTCTGACTCCTGGGTGGCAGTTAGCCTGTCCCCATCCTTCCACCCTGGAGGGAAGCAGATCCTCACGTCTAAAGAGCCTCCTCCCTCCTGCCATCACCCCTCCTGTGCAGCCGCGTGTTGAGAACTGATGGATGTTCCCATCCTTTGGGCTGGAGCTGAACATTTCATCGTGCCAGTGTCTTCAGCGTGCAGCAATTCCACCGGCTCTTTATTCCAGCTGAAAACTCCTCTGCTGATGTAGTGACTGTCCTTGGCAGGGTCTGGGGCTGGTTTGGCCTCTGGCAATTCTCGCTCCATCTCTGCTTCTCTCGCCTTCCCGAAGCCGGCTCTCTGCTGCGCTGTCCTCCTCCCTGACAGCCCGCCGGCTGCTCGGGGGCACCGGCCTCACTGCTGCGGCTTTTCAGGTGACAAAGGTGCAAGAACTCAGCAAGCATCCCCCTCCCCTTGTTCCAGCTTGGGTTGTAAAGCAGGCGCCTCGGACTCAGCGTAGCCAAGGCTTGGGATTTCCTAAACGCGATTTCTACGAGTGAAATGAGTGGTTACTCCTCCAAGTCAGCCCTTTGGAAATGGAAAATCAGAATAGCGTCTGTTCGTATTTAACACGAACAGAATTAGTCTTCAGTTGCCAGGTGTGTAAAAATCTGTCATAGCATCCTCTCTGCTCGGCGAGGTCGACTCTGCCACCGCATCTCTTCGTTCTGTGACTCTGAAACACACAAAAACTTGGATCCTCAGGAATCAGTGGGGCGCGCTAGGATCATTAGCGTCTGTTCTCCGGTCTCTGCTGGAGAAGGTCGTCACCCCGAAACGCTTCCAGGCGTTGGATAGAGGCTTAAGCCAGGCTCTGGGGTGTGTTTGCAGCACATCTCAGGTGTGTGTCGCTTTAGGCTTGCCTAAACCTCTCTAGAACAGGAATATAAACCCAAAGCTGGGCTTATCTCAGACCTCTCCCCCAACTCCCTGACCTGAGGTGGGTTTGTTGGTGAGGAGCAGCCCTTTGATGCCGTGCTCGCTCCATCACACCGCGCTGCGGCTCCGGGCTGTTCACTCTTCTGCTTCTGCAGCCTATAAGCAGAGCAACGCTGGTCACTCAACCCAGCCCCTGCGTTATTTTTTGTCTGAGGAGCAGCCGTGGTTTGACGCGGCGCCGTCCCCTGCCCAGGCAACGGGACAGCCTGGGTTTATTTTTAAAATCTTTCTATTTGTCTTCTGAAACTTTGCACCTTCCGGGCACTGGGTTGGGCTCGAGCTGGTTTGCAGCAGATGCCCAGTGCTGTGGGGTTGGAGAAGTTTTCCCCGATGCTGCGGGTAATATGAAAATTTCGTAAGATTTGCTTATCAGAACCCAGCGTTTCCACCCACCGCTGAGTTCTCCTGTTTCAGTGTTTCCCAACAGCTGACAGAAAGCTAAAGCAGAAGTTGGTGTTTCGTGGTCCAGGCTGACTTTTGGGGTGTGTTACCTGCACAGACCGAATCTCTCGCGTGCCGTGATGTCTGGTCCCGTGTGGAAGATCCTTCTGACTCGTGCCCTGTTTTTTCCTTGCCAGGGTGCTCAATTATTGCCGTGTTTTCACCGAGCTCTGCGAGACCTTCCTGGATAAAATCGTTTGCACGCCAGGCCAGGGGCTGGGCGACCTGCGGACGCTGGAGCTGCTGCTCATCTGCGCCGGGCACCCGCAGTACGAGGTGAGTGGGGTTTACCCCCTTCCTCTCCTCAACCAAATCTCACTCATCCAGAGTTGAGTCAGCGGAAAAAAAATCTCTTCTATCGCCACGTGGTCAGGAGGCTTCAGTTCCTGCGAGCTGCTGGCCTCGCAACACCCGCTCTGTGTTTGTGATGCTGAAATCGGGCTGAGCTGCCCTCTCCCAGCCTCCTGGAGGGGTACAGCTCGGAAAACCTCCGGTATTTTCTTTCCACGTGTTCACATTCAGTTAAGCTTTGCGGGGATTGCAGTATCGCTCACGGTAACGTCCTCCAAATTCAATGCTGGCAGGATCCAAGCTCCCCGACCATTCTTTCTTAAATACGGGCTCTCCCTCCAACCCCACTTTTTATTCTTCCAAACCTCTCCATTACATCCCAGTAGCTGATCCCTGGATCGGGTCTGTTCAGGGACGGCGGTTCCTGGGCAGAGGGGTTGTGCTGCCCAATCCCACCCGGGGAGCAGGGAGGTGCCGGCTGGGGTTTGCTCCCGTCCTTCCCTCCGCGGTTCAGGTCCCGCGGGGGCGGGATGCAGCCGCTGACGGGATGGGTGGTGGGTGGGTGTGGATCTGACCCGGTGCCCTCACCAGGAGTTGGGTTTTCCAGGAGCTTTCAGAGGCGGAAAGTCCATCAGAGCTGAGAGCTCTGCCATGCAACCCCTGGGGGCTCGTTCGCCGTGGGGTTTGTGGCGTGTCTGCGCTTCATGGGGTCCCTGCGGTGCTCCTTGGCTCTGGGTGGCTCTCTCAGTCCCCTCTCCCGCTCTGTTAAGCTCAGCCTCCCTTGGGCATGACTTTGTCTTCCACCAGCGATGCTTAGGAGGAACTGAAGCTCTGCAGCTGCTCCTGAAAAAAACGTGCATGCATTTTTCTTTCTGCAATAACCGCAATTATGCAGAGGCTGGGGGCTTTGGAGCAATGTCCTCGTCCAGCCTGACCAGCAAAATGATGTTGGGGCAGGCTGGGAATGAAACATCTCCTGTGTGAGCAGGGGCAGAGGTGGGCACAGATCGTGTTGGAGGCAGGGAGATAAAAGCTGATGGCTGGCAGGTTTGGCTGGTGCGGAATGAGGGATGTCCACGCTTTAAAGCAAAAGATGGTTCTTCTGCCTCCGTGTTCATTTTGCAGAGAAGAGGCTTTGCTTCTGAGGGCTGGAGAGAGGTGTTCAGATGAACTCAGTGGGTTTCAAATCCCTGATGAAGTGACCAAGCAGCAGAGGAGATGGGTGACGCTGGGGGAACCGGTCCACGTTTCATCATCGTGTGGGAATCTGCGGTACCCCACCGCGCTGCGGGGAAGATTTCTCTGTCAGGAGCACCAGCAGAGTGGAAGAAAAAAAAAAGGAAAATGCTCTGTTGCTAACCAGATGCTGAATTTTTTTTTTTCTTTCTAAACCAGGTGGTAGAAATTTCATTTAACTTCTGGTACAGACTGGGGGAGCACCTGTACAAGACGGACGATGCCGTCATCCACAGCATCTTCAAAGCCTACATCCAGCGCCTGCTCCACGCCCTGGCCAGGCACTGCCAGCTCGACTCGGACCACGTAAGGCTGCGCTCGCCGCGGTTCCTCGGGAGGACCCGTCCGTCCTCGCTGCTGCGTGCCGCTCGCTCTCCCTAGCTGTAGGGCTCTGCAGTTGCTGGAATTGCAGAGAGAGGATGGAGAGGAATTGAATTGGCTCCATTAAACCTCTTTTCATTCTGTTGGTTCTTGTTCTGAGCTTTCTGGCATCGAGATGCTGCGGGATGACCCTCTCCTGGGGTGGTTCTCATTTTGAGAGCTGTGCAAAGACACGTCCCCTGCTCTGGGGTGGTTTTGTTGGAATAAAGCTTGTGCAGCTCGCTAGCCACAGCGCTCTCATCTTCCCCCTTGAAGTCTGGGATCCTTCATCCTTTTTCCCTCTCTGCCTGTGCCCCGCATCCCCTTGATTTCCATCCCTTCACCCGCGTGGCAGAGCAGGAATACCCGGCATGTGTTCGGGCTGTTGGCGTTTTCTTTGCGCAGGGCTCTCCTTCCCATCCCCTTCCGGAGCTTGATCTGGGGAGGGCAGGGCAGGAACGATGGATCTGTGCCCTAAAATTGATTTGTTTTTTTTCTTGTCCTGGCTGTGGGACGGGGAACCGGGATTTCTCTGAGCTGCTTTCACCCTTTTTCTCTCCCCCGTCTCTGCTAGGAGGGTGTCCCAGAGGAGACAGACGATTTCGGGGAGTTCCGGATGAGGGTCTCGGACCTGGTGAAAGACCTGATCTTCCTGGTGGGGTCGGTGGAGTGCTTTGCTCAGGTGGGTTTGCGGGAGGCACGCTCGCCTCCATCGCTGTGCCAGAGGCGGCCGAGCCCTGGTGGCTGTCGGGGTGGGGACAAGGTGACACACATCACCTCCTTGTGCAACCGTCTCTTGAAGCTGATGGTGGGGATGGTTCTGGGAGAAGCAGGTTCCACACTGGGGGTGCTGCTGGGGAGCAGTGCTCTGGTCCTAAAATAGCAGGGTGATCTGTGGAACGGGGGGTTCCTGCGGGTCCACGCCCGGAGCCGGGGAGTTCAGGCGCTGGAGGAGGTGGGGAGCAGGTGGTGATCTCCCAGGGTGGGATTCGTGGCTGCCTGCCCACGAGATGTGTTTGTAGCTTCTTTTGTGTCCCATCCTCTTCGTGTAGCTGTATGCGACGCTGAAGGACGGGAATCCGCCCTGGGAGGTGACGGAAGCCGTCCTCTTCATCATGGCCTCCATCGCCAAGAGCGTTGACCAGTGAGTGTTGGCCCCGGCTCGGGGCTGTGAGGTGGGGTCAGGCGCTGCCTCAACGGGACTTTTGCAGAGACACCGCAAATCATGGAATCACAGAAGGGTTTGGGTGGGAAGGGACCTTAAAAATAATCCAGTGCCACCCCCTGCCATGGGCAGGGACACCTCCCACTAGCCCAGGTTTCCCAAAGCCTCATCCAGCCTGGCCTTGAACCCCTCCAGGGATGGGGCATCCACAGCTTCTCTGGGCACCCTGTGCCTCATCGTAACACATTTTTTCCTTCTCTCCAGTCTCACAAGATTTTAATGCCACAGACTTGAGTTCAGCCCTGGTAGAACAGGAGGAGGGTTTGTTTCCCTTTATCTCCCAAAAGCAAAGTAGTTTTTCCTAGGCTGGTTATTTGGGGATACTTCTGCATCCAGACCCTTCCACCTCCAGGTAGAGTTCTCTCAGATACCTTTAGGGAAGGTTAAATCACTTTCCCCCCCAGTTAGTGCTCGTGAAGCATCCACAGCCCATATCCAGTGCGGTGAGAGCGCGGCGAGCCCTCCTGCGTGCCGACAGCCGCGCTGGGAGCGCCGTGCCTCCTTCCCGGGAGCCTGGGGGAGTCACCGCGCTTGCTGGACGCTCGCTGGCTCCCGTTATCTGTCTCAGGGCTGCTCTTGCTCATTTTTATCTTTGGTTTTTATTTGTGCTTCATTTTTGAGAGCGCCAACCCCTCGTGACCTTGCACTGCTGGAGCACAGGGGGGTCTGCTCCCCACCAGCATCTCCCACGAGGTTTTGCTCCTCCTGTGGCTCCTCTGAGCTTGGCTCCGCTCTTGCCGTGGGAGAGCAGACAGAGCCGAGCTCCCAGAGCCTGGCCACCAGCGTGGGCTGCCAGGAGCCCGGGACTCGCCCCGCAGCACCCTCACACCGGGAACAGGCTCCTCTGCCTTTCTGCGGTCCCAGGAGGATGAATTCGCTTTGTTCTTGTGCCATGGGCGCTCTCACTGGAGGTGTTGGGTCTCTTCTGCTCTCTTTGGTAAAGCTGGAGGTGCTGGGCTCCCAGCCCTGTCCCCCACTAGCCCACAGCTCGGGGGTCCAGCCCACTGCCCGCAGGGTTTGCCGGGCGGATTCCGAGTGGCACAGGAGTCGATGAGGGTCCATACATCCAGCAGCTCCATGGAAACGGTCCGGGA
>NW_010146619.1:0-8752 GCF_000699245.1 Pterocles gutturalis
GGGTCGGCCCCGCACGAGCGGGCGCTGGCAGCCACGGTCCTGGCCACCTTCACACCACAACATACCCAACATGTACATCTCTACAGTCCCTTCCAACACAAACCATTTTATGATTCCATGATATGATCTTGCATGATACCTTTTTGGTATAAACCCACGTGGCATCGATGAGCTCTGGCCACCTATTTCCTTATCAGCTTCTGTTCTTTAACTCAAAAGCTAGCTAGCAGGCTAGACACTGTTTTATCTGGGTTTTATGTGCAGGTGTATTTGCTTATCGCACAGATAAGTATCATAAAAACAAGAAACAACAGCAGCTAATAACCTGGATATCTCGGAGTGCCCTTATCAAAAATATCCAGCCTCTGGACCAGCTCATCATCCACTGCTAACAGGAAAGAAGAAAACCCAAAGAAAACACGATGCCGAGCTTTTCAGTATGGGCGTGTTAGTGACTTCAGTACCTGGTAGGCTAAGGAAGCACCATTAAATTAACAATTAAATGAAAGCCCATACTTGCATTAGCTTTGTCGGAGTGGTCCCATCGGCAGGTTCTGCTGGGAGCATGCCATGGAGGACCCCTCTGCCCAGAGGGAGAAGAGCAGGTCCAGACAGAAAGCCTCTGGTAGAGGCTTCATGTTGCACCAAAGCCAACCAAGAGGCCAGAGACTTACCGAGGGGGTGCTCCTGACCCCCCTCAGTCCCTCCTCTCACCTCCAAAGAGCCCAATGAGGATGATCAATGGGCAGAAAACAGCTTTTCCTGATTAAGTTAGTTTTCTGCTGGCCTAGCATCCCATGTGGTCTCGCACTCCGGTCAGGCAGAGTCAGCTCAAGTGGGGGACACACGATGGGAAGCGCCCAGGGACAAATAGACAGATCTCAATCTATTCAGCTGCAACGCGAACCAAGCCCCCATTCTATACAGCACCAAGCCCACCGTCAAATAGCCTGTGAAAGCAGCATCAGCCTTCATCTGAGAAAAAAAACCAAAGGAGATAAAGGCTTTCCAAAGAAACAATTCCCATTTGATACATGACATGAAGTTGTGAGCGCACTTGAGTCACGGCACACATGTGGACCACTGTAATGCACTTGCAGAGCAATGTGTCCTCCTCCTCAATCTGCTGAGAGCACCAGGCAGAGGTTGACATGCGGAGGTGATTCAACGCCGATGAACAGAAACACGAAGACATGCTGTTCTTAAAACGGGGCTGTACCTGACGCTACTTTTATTTACCCAGAAAAATTTTCTGCTCTATATGCCCTTCCCCTTCCAATTTACCCTTGGCGTTAAGCAGAATGCCCACCCTACCCTGGACATCCCGCTGCAATCAGACAAGTAGACAGTGCTTCCAACACAGGCAGATTTCTTTTTTGTCTTTTGGACCTATGAGAAATACCAGTTGAAAACCTGAATATTATTTTTTAACTGACAGGGGACTATGCATAATATCTTCCACCCCCTCCTTGTGCTTATGGCATAGAGCAGGAAAAGAAAAAAAAAAACAAAAACCAAAGAAATGGAGGGGGTAAAAAAACCTTCCCACCAGAATGTAAATATTTGTGTGTAGCAGGAACAAAGTTATTTCCATAAAGCTTTCAATAAAGGATAACTGCAGGCCAAAATTCTACCCTTAGATACAGGCACATAACTCCAAATAAAGTTACTCAGAGCTGCCCAAGTTTATGCAGACGCCGACTCCAGTATACTGTGCTCACATACAGAAGGACTGTGCACTCGGGAGCTGCGGCCAGACTTCCAGCCCTTTCTCAAAAGACAGACCAGATCTGCTTCAAATCAGCGAAGAACTTCGGAGATGAGTCAAACCTGCAGGATTTGCTGCAATACTCGCTGCAAAAGAGGATGTGAGAACTGGCAAGTACGCTGTGTTTACTCACTCCGCCATCTAATTCTGGAAACTCAAGCTGAGATTCAGCGTTCGAACACGACTCCGAGGGGTGGTGAGAAGATCCTGGCCACGTTACAAAGCCACTCGTCGGGCAAAACTGTGGTAGCTGCTTAAACAGGGACGTGGGCTGACACAGGCAGAGGTCCCGCAGCCGGCAAGCGAAGTCACCCTGAGGAGGACACTGCACCGCATCTGCCTCCAGCCCAGGGGACAAGCCTCTGCAGGCAAAGGCTCAGAAGAAGAAAAGTGATGCTCTAAAAATCACACACTGCTTCAGTTAATGACACAGATTTACACTGGGTGTTAGCCTGTTTCGCTAAAAAAAGCCAACCAGTTTTTTTTTTTTCCCCTCCCTGGTGCAAACTGTCCTTTCTAGAGACTATTAATATCCCTGTTACTTCAGTTTAGGCTATACTTCTCTTCCTTGTTCTCCCACTGACTTAAAAGATAACTTGGAAAACGAAATCTAATTTATCTGTATCTTTTGTCCACACCCCTTTCCTCCTGTTACTGCCTGAACAGGTGGACTGTCTTCTAGGGGAACCACTGCAGGAGGACACAGTTTAGATTTGCTGCAATACTCACATTTTTAAGCAGAAAAAGAAAGAAGACACCTAGTTTATACAAAACAGATCCCTTTTGATTCTGGCCTCATGTAATTAGTTCTGTGTTGCACAAACTAGTAACTTATAATATAAAACCCCACACTCTAAACAGCCATCTCAAATAGCTGCAGAGATATTCCTTGCTATCAGACACCAGTGAGGACAAACAGCAGAGGAGAGCAGCTGCCGGGAGATTATGCTGAAACAAACGCATTTTTATTTTTCCCTTTAAATTACAAAAGATTATCATTTTACTCAGCAATGCCCCTTATTAAATTGAAACTCTCCACATCAGAATTAAATACGTCCTATCTACTAAAAATGAAGTGTATTATTTATCACTAATATTTAATGACAAAAACCTGATAACTTTCTCCGATTATACCACTGATTTCCTCCAGTCATGCATCATTGGCTCTGCTGGTCATTAGCATTATCACAGTGCATAAACTCTGGCTTATGCAGCAAGTTTGATAACAGAGCCAGACACCTATAGCCACTATTTTTCAGTTTGTTCAGATTTACTAGTTTACCTCTCTATAAGCGTGCCTCTATCTAATGGCATCTATTATAATCCCTAAAAATCCTAGTTAATATATTTCCATTTCCATGCAACACACTCCTGCACGATCAGAATTCCTCAGCAAATATAAAGCGCTCAATGAAAAATCAGATTTCCCCTTCAACCGTCTGAGGACCCTTTTCTGGAAAGACCATATTCCAGCCAATCTGAAAAATAAATAGGAATTATCTAGTCTTCTCCAACTCTAGCTAGGAGCATGCTAGACAGCCTTAAGATATTTTAGTTTAATTCACAGGTAACGTTCCATTTCAACTTTTATGGAACGGTATTCTTTGAGTGCTGTAGATACTGCTTTTATAGCAGCGAAGAAAAAAAAAAATCATAACAAATGCACACAATATGACATCAGCTAAAATATACCAAGACGGGTTTCTCCCATTCTCAGTTAAACCCTGTAACTGAAATGATGGTTTGAACAGTTTCCTGAATAAGACCACCACTCCTTACACTGCTGGCCTTCAGAAAACGCAGATGGGTTAGCCAGAGAATAACTTTAAAATACTTGTACAAACAATAACTACGCTGCATACTTTTGACATTCCTCTTTCAAAGCCTTGTAAGTATCAAGTAAGTTATCACCGAAAAAATACATTTTCACTTTTCTAAACATATAACTCCAGAGCTTTAAAAACCTAATTACATTATCTGAACATCGATGCACTGGTTTATAGTTTAAAACTAACAAACACGATTTCCTACAAGCTATTTCAGAGCCTCCTTCTCCCAGCACTCATTTAATAACCAGAAAAGGATGGGGCCCCTGACACAGCTCTCTGATTAAAATAAATTACCGAAGTTGTTAACACATTATTACAAAACTTACTGAAAAAAAATCTCTCCTTTACATCTGCTACGGTATATCTGCACAAACATACAGATAGATTCTTATTATATGTTACATGCATGAATATTCAAAGATTTTATTCTCTGAGCCAAACTGACTTCTTAAATTTTTTTTTTTATTTTTTTTTAAACTCAGTCCACCCAAGGAAGGTCCTGTGATTTCAACAGAGGTATCTGGGGCTCAGGCCACATAACTGGAGCAAAATCTGGCTGTGTTACATACTACACACAGAAATACACCTATTTATGAAATTCACCCGAAGGGGAAGAATAATTTACAGTACACTGATCAACAGAGTTTGCATGATACTGTCTGAAGGAGCCCCATTCGAGAAGCAGAGCAGTTATGAAAGCAGAAAGTATCAATACTAACACAATCGGTGCCACTGTATTATGCTATTTGCTGGGCAGAATTCATACCACTCAGAGAAAATCTCGGTTTGGGTATAGTTTCAGTATCACTAACTGCAATATTGGAAATTGGGGCCATCATATAAGAAATAGCAGCAATACAATGAGGTTAATGCCAAATTCTGCGTTCTCCGTCGAGGCAAAAAAAATGGATCCAGCCCTGGAAGAAAGGAAGCAAGCTCGGGAGCCGAGGATGCAGAAGCTCCAGCAGAGATGCTTCCCCAGCCCCTGCACCTCTCACCATCCAGGGGCTTCAATGCGATCCTTCAAAAACTAAACGGGGAAAAATATTGTTATTGTTCTCCTCTGCCCACCTGCTCCTCCATCTGCACCCTCTCCAAAACATACTTTTGACCTTACTGAGCATGAGCCAACGTCAAAAACCTTGTCGGCCGCATCCTACCCCCGGCCTGGCTGTTCCCTGCCAAATCGGGCTTCAATGTCCTCCAACGAGCCAAACATCCACGATGCCCCCCAGCCCTGTGTACCACCACTGCTTTAAGGCAATTCCTGCCACAGAAGGACAGTAGGATTTACAACACTGATTTTAATGGAATTTTTATTTCCAGTACAAGCACAAAACGTGGGAATTGGGCTGGATGAGCTAAGCAAGCTGCCTGACCAGCTAAGAAAAATTTGTCACGAGGTTCATGGAAGATAGAGTTCCTGACTCACTGTCAGCAAGCTTACTATTACAACATAAAAGCTATTATTATTTAAAAAAAAAAATAAAACCCTAAGACAAACACTTCAAGAAGGTTTTAACTTTTTAATCCCAAACAGACTACTCCTGCAATACTCCTTGTAACGGGTCCAGCTGACAAAAGTCATAAAAGACAACCTTGCAATCGAAAGACTATTAGAACAGCAAATTTTAGTTGCAAAAAACCCTTTAATTTCTGCTCCCTTCACATTCCCAGAAGTTTCTCGGGAAGAGGTGTCCCGCTCACCTCCCGGCTCTCCAGCAGCAGAAACACAAACGCTGCATTCGCTGTGCGACACTAGGAAGATGCTTTTGAAAACTGACATTGGTTCCTAAAGAAATACCAGTTAATTACTTAAGCCTTCTTAATGGAATGATTAACATCCTTTCAGCAAACAAGGCTGTGATGATTTAACATTTTACTGCAGGTTTCATTACGGAACCAGTAAAATTAATACCGCTCCCCTCTCATCTGCTGCGACCACTCATTTCTTTATCATCAGTTACATTTTTCACTTCTGCTGAGCAGGCTCTGCACCCGGCTGACAAAAAGACTCAAAACATATTAAAATCTTCATTGTTGTTATTCTGCCGTGAAGCCAAGGGTCGATCTCTAGACAGGAACCAACTTTCCATCAGAAACGCAGGTGGCTGCAGCGCCAGGGAAACCAAGGGATGGAGCAGCACAGAGCAACGAGCCCCGGCGCGAGCCTGGAACAACTTCATCAGCATCCCGGGAACACCGCACCACTGCAAAAGAGGGGCAGCCCCTTCAAAGGGAACTGCCGAGGGATGTTTGAAGCCTGGCTCAGCCAGCTCCTGAATCCCTGAGAATCCCTGGCCGCCTTTTTGGCAAGAACAAAAGTCCTTTCAAGGCTCCACCACTCGCTGCAATCAAACCCAGGCTCAAGACATTAATTCTGCGGGCAAGTGTTTTGCAGGAAGGGGAATTCGGCATTGATTTTTTGTGATCAGATGTTTAGCGACTGCTCTGAACACACCAGCAATCCGCCCCTCACCATTTTATCTTCCTTTATCACAAGCTTTTTAATAGAGACATGACATTCTGCTTACTGCTGGGCTCTCTCTGTTTATCTCTCTCTTAACAACAGTTTGGCATCATCAGCTCCGCTATCTAAATCAGCAATAGTGCACGTCCAGTCACAGAAAACCAGAGAGGGTTTCCCGAGATGCCTTGGGAAGTCTGACTACCCCGGTTTACTGATGTGTTAATATGCCCAATCTACTAATTAATGAACAAACAGCTTAGGCTAGGAGCTGGGGGAGGGACACCAAAACGAACACTGCACAGAGCCCAAGGAAAGACACTTGACCCTAATTGTTAGCAACAAGATGACAAGACTGATCGGGAAGTACAGCTAAAACTCAGATCCAACATGAAAGGAAATGTCTGGCAAAGACGGGAAAACTAACGATGCCATTAGAGGCTCCAGCCAACCGGCTGAACTGTGCCACCTTCTGTCGGGCTGCCGGTGCTCAGCGCCCAGCCAGACTCCCCAGCACCCACGGCACCGTGCTCCTACCCCATCCTTCTCTCCATGCCCAAATCCTCACCCTCCTCCTGCAACCCTGCAACTCTGGGGATGTACACCCCAGACAAGGAGAGCTAGGAGATTGCCCCAACCCATGACTGGATGATGAGAGAGCCCGGCACATCCTCCACCTTCCCAGCAAAACTGCCTGCCCTCAGCCGCATGCAGAACCCCACAGGGTGGGTTTGAAGAAGGACCAAAGTTCGGCTGAAGTTTCAGCCAGACCCAGGGCAAAACATTCCTCACCTCAAAAGCAGCCTGGACCACGTACCACAAACGAGATGCGCTTACGGCTGCACCAGCAAGAAGGGTCCCGCCCAGCAAGCGCACATACCAGCGCTCCAGCAAATGCTTATATTTCAAAAATTGGTAAAAAAAGGTCTTAAGTGCTTTCTACCTGAAAACTCAATTAAATCAACAGTCACACAGTGCAAGAAACCCTGCAGCACTGTGCTCTGGGCCAGACATCCAGAAGAAAGTTGACATACAGACTGCACATCCAGCCCTGCCCGGCTGCAAACACTACCCCTCATCCTGCTGCACAAGGAGCCTGTGCTCGCAGCGCGTCTCTGAATTAACAGCACCGCTAAACTAACTTATCGAGGAAACAGGCACTTTTTCAAAAAAACAACAGCGACAAGTATTGTATAGAGAGAGCGATTAGCAGTAAACAATACACCAGAGAATCATCCGAATCAAACATTCTGGGTATTTGTTTGTGTTGCTTTCTGAGACCCGTTGCAACTGAACGGGAAACTGGGAGGAAAAAAGCCTGTAATTAGTTTCAGAATAGCACTCCCAGAAACACTGCAGCCTATCAGATATATGTAAATATTTTACGATATGGGTTCCATTTCAGTAGATCTGTCAAGATATTTACAGGGCTTGACAGTATTTCTGTCTTTAATTAAATTTTCACACACATACTTTAATGTAATTTAAATAGATTATTAGTTGTCAGAATATAGTATAAATTTTGTTTACGATTTAGTTACTTTACTCACACTGAGGAAACTCATTTAACCCCCTGACTGAGTAGCATTAAGTGCAGAGATGAGACTTCTAAAGAGCTTCTACTGCCCTTTGCACTCTCGCAATAATCTTAAATTACAACAACTTAATTGCAATTTCAAGGCACTAAAATGGAGATGTTTTAAAAACAGCACAGGGAGGGTCAACAAGAGGAGAAAAATTATTTAGTCCTCCTCAGGTACCAGACGCTTTGGAGAGAAATTGATTTTGCCCATGCTCTTCTCTTTGCTCATTTTCCACAGAATACTATCTTCATTTTCAGGATGGCACTGAACAAAAAGTTATCAAGAATATTCTGGATACTTGCCACATACACACAGCCATTAGACATAAGCCTGTTCACTTGCATGCATGGAAGAGATCGGTGCCAGGAGAATATAAAGACAAAACCCTAGAGCATATTTGCAAAGAAGACTACATGCGAACAGAGCCAGCAGCTTCTCTGACTTGGTAGCTCCAACGCTGAAATAAGAAAAAAGAGCACAGGTTAAAACACTCCAGACATCCCAACCAACAAATACCTGACCTCCTAAAAATAGAACAGCTGATTCCTCTACAGCCCAAAATACAATTTTTTTTTTTAAATTAAAAGACTACAGAGTTCCCACAATTAGGTTTTTCCTCTAATGACTGCATGATTTATTCCATCCCGCTTTTTTTTTTCCCCGTCTGTACACACCGGCATCACCTTGTTACCTACAGTAGCTGCAATTCCCAACACACGGCGAGCTGTGGGAATCAGCCAGCACAGTCGTTTGTGAGAGCAGCAGGCTGCAAGCAGCGTTTTTGTCAGTGCAAAAGCAATCCGTTCGAGCAAACACGAGATCTTTTTTCGTTTCTTATTGCAATGAGACATTTTACAAGGATTGGGCCAACAGAAAAACAACCAAACTCACGATTTAAACAACCGCTGTGCTTTAGCACGGCCAAGCACTTACGCGTGTCCTCAATGGCATCAAGTCAAGGACTCCGAGCCCGCCCATACCTTTCTAAGCATTTCAGTAAAGTTTTGCCAGGACCTCTAAGAACAGCCGCAAAGACACTGCTGATCTCTGGTGCACAACGTTTATAAATTCCACTTAGCAAATGCTTTCTGGCTCCTATTGCATA